>NC_050462.1:13366953-13666953 GCF_903995425.1 Onychomys torridus | reverse complement strand
ATACAGAGGAGACAAGATGACTCTTCTCATGGGGCTTCTCTTCTGAAGACCAGTGAGACAAAACACTAAAACACCTCTTCAAATCTATGCTGCTGTGTATATGAAAAGATAAGGCTACTAATTGGTTGAATGGGTTTGCTTTGGCCACAAAGACATGAAAACCTCCATTGGTCAGGCCCGGCTCATGGACTCAGCCCAATGCTCACAACAGACCCATCCTGAGAATGGCAGTCCACCTGAACCAGGGAGGATGAAGGGGAGAGGGATCCCGGAGTAGGAGAGCACTGACAGAATCCCATTTCTCCAACACAGTAATGACGACTGGAGCACTAGATGGAAGGAAGCATGTCTGGAAGCTGTACTGGCTTGTCCTTCTGCCTCAGCAACCCCGGCTCTATTCTTTTATGCTATCATGGAGTAGAAAGCCAGCCTATGTAGACCTGCTAGCTTGTGCTGAGTCCAGCCATTAGGTCTCTCCTAGACATCAACCGATGGGAGAACGGGGTTGGGTACTACTTCCTGCTGGACTTGTAAGAGGCAATGACCACTCCACCACCCACCATGGTCTCAGCTGCCATGTGACCATCTCCAGCAGCTTCAGGTCTCCAGCAGGGTCACCTTGCCAGCTGTTCCATGTTCTGAGTTTCCTCATCATCTCTTGCTGGCCCTTCTTCATCCCGCCTGCATATTTACAAACAGTCCCTGTTGAGTATCACTATTTGACTGGATCCCAGATTTCCGGCTTGGGCTCTGCTTCAGACTCACCCAGAAAGCATGGCTCTCAGGTCATAAATTTAAATGTGAAAGGAGGATTATAGAATTGGTTTTTCCCACCCTCCCTCTCTTCCTTCCTCCCTCCCTCTCCCCTCCCTCCCTCCCCCCTCCTTCCCCCTGTCTCCTTCCCTCCTTTCTTTCTTTCTTTCTTTCTTTCTTCCTTCCTTCCTTCCTTCCTTCCTTCCTTCCTTCCTTCCTTCCTCCTTCCTTCCTTCCTTCTTTCTTCCTTCCTTTCTTCTTCCTTCCTTCCTTCCTCCCTTTTTAAAGACAATGTCTCTTGTATCCCAGGCCAACCTGGAACTCATCATGACATTGATGACCTTGAACTTTTGATGTTCTGGCTTCTACTCTCCAAGTGTTAGGACGACAGGTGTGTGCCACCATTCCTAATTTATGCAATGGTCTCTCTCTCTCTCTCTCTCTCTCTCTCTCTCTCTCTCTCTCTCTCTCTGTGTGTGTGTGTGTGTGTGTGTGTGTGTGTATGGGAGTGGCGGTGGGAACGTGGCAAACCCAGGACTTTGTACTTGTGAGACAAGCACTCTACCCACTGAGCCACACCACATTCGGAATTGGTTCTTGTTGGATAAAGTTAAATGGCCTGTAGTCACCATTCCGCAGGATGGTGTGACATACTGAACCCACAATCTGTTCTGGGTCCTGCTAGGATGTGCAGCTGTACTCTTACCTCCAGTAGTCTGAGGCTCCAGCCATACACTGCATAGCCCTGTTCCCTCCAAAGGGGCTCCATTCATTTCAGAGACCCCGAGCCCCAATTGTGAGAGTACATAGGTAGGCATGGAGGCTCCAGGCCTCTCAGCTGAGTCCAAGAGAAGTGTGGTCTACACAGCCCTGGGCATGCTGCATTTAATCCACATTTGTGTGCCTGTAAGAAGGTCAGGTCCCCCTACTCCTGCTGGCTTCTTTTTCTCATATTCAGCTCTTGGAAGCTTTAGTCCCACGGGTCCCATCCTCTAAATGCAACAGGATCTTTGTCTTCTGTTGTGGTTTGAAGAAGAACAGCCCCCATGGGCTCCTTTGTTTGAGTACTTTGCCACTAGTTAGTGGAACTGTTTGGAAAGGATTAGGAGGTGTGGCCTTGTTGGAGGAAGAGTGTCACTAGGGATGGGCTTTGATGTTGCAAAAGCCCATGCCAGGCCCAGTCTTTCTCTCTTTGCCTGCTGCCTGTAGATCAGCATGTAAAGGTCTCAGCTACTGCTCCTGTGCCATGCCTGCCCGTTTCCTGCCATGATGATCATGGACCAGCCCTCTAAAACTGTAATCAAGTCCCAAATTAAATGCTTTCTTTTATGAGTTGCCTTAGCCGTGGTGTCTCTTCACAGCAATAGACTACACAGACACCTTGTTGTATGATATTTTGTTTGTGTTCTGACAAAGAAAGCTGGTCTGGAGATCAGAGAAGCAGAGGAACAGCCACTAGAGACTTCTTACCTCAACGAATCCTCGGACCAAATGGGGGTCGAGAGCCTGTCTCCATCCACCTTGTATTCCTGTCTCCACCTCCCGAGTGCTGGGATTAAAGGCGTGCACCACCACCACTGCCTACCTCTGTTTCTCTTTTAGATTGGTTCAATGCCATGTAGCCCAGGGTGGCCTTAAACTCCTGATCTTCCTGCTTCTTCCTCCCGAGTGCTGGGATTAAAGGTATGTGCCACTACTGCCTGGCCTCTATGGTTAACTAGTGGCTAGCTCTGCCCTCTGATCTCCAGGCAAGCTTTACTTGTTAGACCACAAACAAAGTATCGCACAACACCACCTTCCAATCACACCTGGCCAAAACATACAACATCTGGGTCAATAGGAGGGCATGTTGACATGTGAGTGTGCTGCCAGATCTTTAGCTGGCCAAACATTCTAGGTGACTGGCAGAGAGAGCCGAATGGATGCCTTGGGCTACCATCACAAAGCAGTTTAATGAGAGAAATTTATTTTCTCACGACTCTAAAAGCTGAAAGCCTTAGATCAAGATGCTAGGACAGTGGGTCTCTTAAGAAGGAATCCTCCCCTGGCTCACAGTTGCTGACACTGGGCTGGCCACTCCTGCAGCCTTCCCTCTGTGCACATGTATCCATGATGTCCATCTGTGCATACATACCTGTGATGTCCTTCTCTGGATACGTGCCCATGATGGCCCTCTGTGCCCACGATGTTCCTCTGTACCGCCAGATTTCCTCCTTTTACACAGTTATAATTATTTCCTCTCTTTTAACGTGAATCTCCCGGGATGGTTAATCTTGGTTGCCAACTTGACAGAATTTAGAATCACCATGGGGACAAATTCTGGCCATGCTTGTGAGGGATTTTCTGGAGCTTCTTAAGTGAGGTGGAAAGACCCACCCTAAACGGTGACGTCATCCCATGGGCTGGGGTCCAAGACCAGAGAAGAAGGACAAAGGGATGTGAGGAGCAGCATTTACCTCCTTCCATTATCTGCTTCCTGCTGCCGGACCTACCTTGCCAGCATGGACTGTTTTCTCGGGGGCTTAAGCCAGAATAGGTTCCCTTTCTCAGCTATTTCGTTTCCGCCTACCTGGCCACTGCCCCTCTTCCCCGTGGAGGATCCGCCTCACTCCCTCTTCCTCCAGCCTTTCTCTTCCCTCTCCTTTCTGCTTCTCCAAGACAATCCCATATCAGCTCCTTGGTGAGCTTGGCTTTTGTGCAAAAATAGCAAGCAGATAATTTGCCTTCGGTGAACTTTGCCACGATGGTGCTAACCCAAGATGGGACATGGAGATACAGCGAGAAAAAAACAATTTCTTCATCAATTAACAAACCAAGGCTGGAGCAGCATTCAGAGTCCGTGATCTGAGGAAAAAGCACGGAGGGTCCCTGTGTCAGCTGAGCAGGAAATGCCCCGTGTCCATCCAATAGGCCAGCCAACACTCATCTAATAAGATAGCCAACCCGCCACATGCAGCTACTGAGCATTTGAAATGTGGCAAATGCAATTAAGAAACAGAAATTCTAAGCTTTATTTAACTTTAACACAAACAGATGTAAGTAGAGTAATAGTGTAATAGTCACTTAAAAGATTGTCAGGCAGCAGAGGCTTTGTGGATTTTTCTAGCCAGAACAGAAAGGGGGTGTATTCATTCTAAATCACCTAGCAATTCCCACTGATTTCCTAGCCTTGGCCTGAGGCCAGTTCTGCTCAGTCACCCTGTACAAAGAGCACAGCTGACACCTTCCCAGTTCCTGCGTGCAGATCTGGGATGCTTGGGTGTATTTTCACATTGCTATTCCCAGCTTTCTGCACAAAGTGAAGCCATCCCCTGTGACTTGAATTTGCAGTGTGCCTTTGAGCAAATTTTTATGTGCCTTTTAAAATACATGCTTACAGACAAGCGTATGTATTGAAATGTAATGAATTGGGATTTGTGTGTGTGTGTGTGTGTGTGTGTACTGGTACAGATTTCCACACTACCCTCTATAAGCCCACCAAGATGCTGTGAGGCACCGTGCAGGCAGCCAGCCTGGGAACTGCACATTCCACCTCACCTTAAGCTGCCAAGGTATGGAATGCCAAGGCATGCCAAGGTATGCTATGGATGTCCAGTCAGGACAATTAGGGTTTTTTAACTAGCAACACTTAACGGAATGCCCTGGAAAAATTACCTTGGCCCAACTGGGCCTCCTGGCTCCTGTCAACCTTCTCACTGTAGCTAGAATTGGTGTGGCGGCCCTGGAAAGCAGGCACCAATTGCCTTTACGTTCAGCATGAATTGCCAGTTCTGTACAGGAGCAGGGTTTGCCCCAGACATCTGCAGACATAACAGACAGTTCCTTTCCTGCGTCCTCCTTTCCCCGGGGCCTAGAAGAGGGCTGAAAATTCTTCCTGGAGCTGCTGAGTCTCTCTCCCCTCTCCTCTTTCTCTGCCCTCTCCAAATATCTAATTTCTTGGGAGTAGCATGTTTTTAAAACTCTCCTATAGGTTCCCAAACATCCACAGCAAATAAATATGCATGTATCTTGAAGATGAGTCTGGCCAACATGGAGGGAGTTAATGAAATCAGATGCGTGTGTGTGCACGTGCGTGCGTGCATGCGTGTGTGTGTGTGTGTGTGTGTGTGTGTGTGTGTGTGTGCGCGCGTTTTAAACACTTTTCTGAGACCCCATCACTCAGTCTGATCCAAGCTCATTCATACTAGTAAAGTAGTCCCTTTGTGGTCTGGGTCCTGCCCACACTAGAGCTTCGTCAATGCCTCTCCCCACATTCCTATGCCCACCAGTACCAACGTGCCGATAACACACGCAGTTTGCGCCTTTGCTTTTTGCCTGGGCTATTGCCAACCCAGAAGGCTCTCTGCCTCATGTCCATTCTGGTACAGTTCCCTCCCGAACATCCAGGACAGTGGGTATCTGCTGTGGGTACCATTCTCTTCCCTCTCCAAGAATGACTTCCTTGTACAGTGTCTTCCACTTGTCTTATTATATTCCTTTGCCTTGCCCATTTTTCTTTTCTGTTGTCTTTGAGATTGTTGAGGGCTAAGGCTGTACCTTTTTTTTTTTTTTTTAAATCTGAACATGCAGAACTAACCATTGTGAGGGGCTCCTACCTATCAATCAAAATCATTTATGAATTAGTTGAAACAAAAAGAACATCACACCGGGCGATGGTGGTGCATGCCTTTAGTCCCAGCACTCGGGAGGCAGAGACAGGCGGATCTCTGTGAGTTCGAGGCCAGCCTGGTCTACAGAGTGAGTTTCAGGACAAGCACCAAAACTACACAGAGAAACCTTGTCTCGAAATCCGCCCCCCCCCCGAAAAGAACATCAAATGGAAGAAGACTGGGCATTTCCCATACTGCCTAATTTCATCTCAAAGTTTTGTGGAGCCGACCCGAATCAATCTGACATTGGACAGGACTCATATCTGTCTATTTAATGAAAAATATGCAGGGCACTTAAGAAACACCTAATGCTAGGTTATACAAATGAGATAAGGTGGTAACAAGGGGTTGAGAGATGAACAGAGGTCAACAAATGTTGTAGGAGTTTGATCCGTTTAGCCAATGACATCTGGGGTACTAGCCCTATCAGCCTGGCTTTCTCTGGATACGTGACTGGATAAAACTAAGGAGGGTCACGTGCTCTCTCTCTTGGGTGGTCGGAGCAGGAGCAAGTGTCGGAGAGCATGCCTTGTATTTACTTGGTCCTCATCGCCCTTGGGCAGAACAGGACCACAGCAGCTGGATCAGCAGCAGCCTTACTTTATTTTGTCTACGTGAGTGTATGATCCCCATTTCATCCCTTAATAAATAAGTCTTCTTCCCAAACATCCATGGATTTCTAGTCATATCCACATGTGGACATGTTTGCTGGGGGCCTATCTCTGAGCTCTGATTCTAAAGGATGGCCTGAATCAGCCTACCTCTTTCTCTCCAGTTATGCCCAACAGTCGCCACCCCGCTTCCTGTGTTTGCTTGTCTTGTTACTGACAAAAATGCCTGAGTCCTCTTATAGGAAAAGATCTCATTCTCCACACCCCACCCCCACCCCACCTTTCCTCTCTCATTTCTCAGTTCATAGACACTAAAGAGAGGTCCTGTTGAATACACAGCAAGACACAGAAGGCACATGGTGTGGTCTACTGACAGCCCAGGGGAGAAGACTCATGGCAATCGGAGTCTTGCAGTGCCCTGACCTGGAACTTCCCAGCCTCCAGAACCGCAAGTCATAAGTGTTTGTCCCTCAGCCCGTCTAGACAAAGTGCTTTGTAGTCTCATACGCTGAGACATGCTCCCCGCTTCACTCAACTATGTACTAGTTGCCAGAGTCATTGCTTATAAAAACCACTTTGAGGACACTGAGGACATTGAGCCATTTTGCCTAAACCTCCTTACTGAGTTCAATTCAAATACGAAAACAACTCACCCATCTTTGCTGCCTATAAAATGCTGTGATCTGGCGGCCACCCCGTTTCTAGGCTCTCTCTCTTGGGCCAGTCCTCACACTCCAGGTATACCACTTTCTTCCAGCTCCTCTAAGCTAAAACCCGATGTATCATTGCCCAAATGTGTGTGTATGTGGCCCTTCCAAGATGCTTCTGTACGGACTACTGTGTGTGAAGTTCCTGCAATGTCACTAACCCATCATTCTATCTGTCTGGTTTGCTTCATAGCACTTTTCAAAACCTGACACCCTATTGTCTGGTTCCCTGTTCTCTGATTCCGCGTTCTTGACTGAGAACAGGAACTTGGCCTGTGCATTCACTGTTCTGTACTTGACACAGGACAGGCCCAGCTCAGGCAGGACTCTGCTATCACCAGTTACGGAGTGACTAGACGTGCTAGTAGCAAGAGCAGAAAGACGCTTAATCTCTCCAAGTTTGTTTTTCTCCTCCTTTAAGAAAAAGGTTGGTTGGGGATTTAGCTCAGTGGTAGAGCGCTTGCCTAGCAAGCGCAAGGCCCTGGGTTCGACCCTCAGCTCAAAAAAAAAACAAAAACAAAAAAAAACAAAAATAGAAAAAACAAAAAGGAACAGCTGGATATGTTCACAAACTGTATTTTGTATGCATCCCCACAGCATACACTGGGAGACTGTCAATGACTCCTAGGATTTTGACATACCAGCGGTGAGTTGACTCATAATTAGTTTCTTTGAGGTAGAAGTGAGTCAGAGTTTGCGAACCCATACTCAGATCCACATCAAAGTGTTTAGGGAAAGATGCAGAGGCAGCAACATTCAACGAAAGCTTCAAATGCAAGGTGCATGAAGCCGAGACACAAGGGGGGATGTGGTGACAGTATCCCATGGGGTCCATGCTTGCCTTCTTTCCCTCTCCAGCCCTGACACCCTAAAAACCTGCTGTGGGTTACCTACTTGAAAGTATACCTAGACTTTCTGAGAAGAGGAGGGGGTTACTGTTAGTGGGAGGGGACAGGAGGGAGAAAGGGGGCATGAATATGATCAAAATACATTACATACATGTAGGGAAATGCCACAATGAAGCCCATTTGTATTAGCATGTGAATGCATGTTAATAAAATCATTTTAGAAGGTACATCTAGTATTGCCTGCCTACCCACTTTACGTGGAAAACGGATGGAATTTCTTGAAACATTGTTCTTCATACAAGCAAAATAGAACACAGATGTCAGTTTAGGACAGCGTTGTCTGAGGGCATCTGGAATTTTCTTCAGCTACAGAAAGAGAACTGGACTCAGAACCAGAGACTTAGGTCTGAGTCTAGGTTCTCAAGTTGAAAAGTGTCTTTGGGTAGGAATTCTAAACATTATCTAATGTTAAGGACAAAAGCACATTAGATATTCTACCCACCTTAGAAAGTTGGTCTAGAGCAGCGGCTCTCACGACGCCTCTGGGGGTCACATACCAGACATCCCGCCTACCAGATGTTTGCATCCAATTCATAACATAGCAACATTACAGTTATGAAGTAGCAACAAAATAATTTTATAGTGGTGGTCACCACAACATGAGGAACTGTATTAGAGGCTTGCAGCATTGGGAAGGTTGAGAACCACTGACCTAGAGGCTATATCTCAATGGCTCCTTGGGAAGGTATTGGAATGTAAGGTACCAGGTACTGTGGTTTGTTACTGCAAATGCCATTGAGATCCACTCTCTACAGAATAAAAGAACCACAGGATGTCAGAAATCATTAATTAATACCCTTGGACATGGTGTGTGTGGTGGAGAGGGGGGATACGTGTATGTGCATGTATATGTCAGTGTGCATATGGCTGTGTGAGCATGCATGCAATTGTGTGTGCATGTGTGTGTGTGTGGTGCATGTTTACCCATGCATATATGTGTGTGCATGCATATGAGTGTGTGCATGTACATATATCTGTGTATGCTTACACATGGATGTGTGATTATGCATGTGTGTGTGTGTGATGTTACATGTGTATGGGTTCCTTGCTTCAATTTTTTCCAATAAGAAGAGACCACAAAGCTGGGCAGTGGTGGCACATGCCTTTAATCCCAGCACTTGGGAGGCAGAGCCAGGTGGACCTCTGTGAGTTCAAGGCCAGCCTGGTCTACAGAGAGAGATCCAGGACAGGCACCAAAACTAAAAAGAGAAACCCTGTCTCGAAAAACAAAACAAAAGAGAGAGAGAGAGAGAGAGAGAGAGAGAGAGAGAGAGAGAGAGAGAGAGAGAACAACTGGGTAAAAAGCTAACTATTGAAAGAAAGGTCAGATGAGCCCTTGAATGAGATGCTGTGGAAATTTGGGACAGTGACTGGAATATTGCAACAAACCATGTCCTACCAGACACGTACATATCTTCAACAAAAAAATAGAACAGGTAAGTGGTAACCAAAGCTGACTTTAGAGCCAGATTGCTTAGGTTCAAACCTCAGCTGTGCTGTTGAACTAGAATTGATTCCAGTTCTTTGTAAAGTTGGGGCATACACCCTCAGGGCTGTTTGGAGGGTTAAGTGAGTGTGTATGAAGGTGTCCACCTGGCTTACATTGGATGCGTGCTTTCTGTGAATAGTAAGCTGCTCCTCTGACCAGTCACTGGTCTTGTTCACATTACTTGAGGAGTCTTGTTTCCTCCCAAGCAAGGCAGGAGATGCCTAGCAGATGGCAGAGCCTTCTCCATAGTCCGGCAGCCTTGTCTGCTGCTGCTGTTCTCTCCAAAGGCTCTTCTTGCCCTCACAGCTTGTGGTGGTTTGAAAGAAAATGCCCTCAAAGGGAGTGGCACTATTAGGAGGTGTGGCCTTGTTGGAGGAAGTATGTCACTGTGGAGGCGGGCTTTGAGGTCTCATATACACTCAAGATACTACCCAGTGTCTCAGTCCACTTCCTGTTGCCTTCTGATCAAGATGTTGCCAGCACCATGTCTACCTACATGCCACCATGCTCCCTGCCATGATGATTATGGACTGAACCTCTGAACTGTAAAGCCACCAACTCAATGAAATGTTTTCCTTTATAAGAGTTGCTGTGGTCATGGTGTCTCTTCACAGCAATAGAAACTCTAACTAAGACTCCCCAGGGCCGGGATGTCTTTCCCTCCTTACAACCATTATCAGATGTGTCTCTCTGCACATTCCACTTGTTTTCTTCTCCTACTGGACTATCCACTCCCGGATGGCAAGGCTTGTGATCTGGATGACTTGTATTCTCCGATCCACCACCCCTTGCAGGCCTTTTGCCCATGGGGAGCATTCAGTGATGTCTGTTGGACCAACAATATGAACAGAAATGACATCACAGACACCAGGTTGAAGTGCTTTGAGGAAGAGAATTTCGACAGCCACACTTACTAATTTGGACAGCAGTGTGGTGATTAAGAGCACACACCACAGAGCTAAACTATTTGAGTTCAAACCCCAACGCTGACACTGACTTCCACTGAGACTTCTGGCAAATGCCCTGATTTCAAGTGCCTTGGTTTTCTTATCACACTGAGTAGAATTCACATCAGTCTTTTTCATGGTTATATATTTTATGAGGGTTTTCTCACAAACTTCATGGTACCTCCCAGCCCTTCGTAAGTGCTCAGAGCACCATAAGCATTGCTGTTATTATCACACACATAACAAAATTCTTCTTGTATGAAGACCAACAATGTAGCCAACATGGAAATGTTTCCTCCTTCCAACCAAGCAATCTACCTGCATACAGAGCAACGGCCATTGCTCCAGTCAGCACACTTCTGTAAGTATAAAATACATTAAGTGCTATGAACAGAGACATGTGCCGCCTTGTAGACTGTGCACATAAACGTCTCCGTCAGTGTCAATGCACACCACTCCTCTTCGTCCCCTTTGGCACCTGCCTGGCACTTGGGTTTATTGATCATGATAATTAGCTTACTCAGTGCCGTTCTGGGAACCACTCAGACCTTTCCAGTTTCTCTCCATTATACACATTATGCAGGGCATGGCTCAGAGATCTGATGCTCGGTGCCAGGAGAGTGCAACGGGAGGTAAAGCCCTGAGTAGGACACAGACCACGCCGCCGATGAGAAGTGGTCATCCCGATGTTCAAGGACCCCGGTTACACAATATGACCTTCGGGGTTTGTTACTGAGGTCGTGGGCTAGAAGGTCAGATTTGAGACTGAGCAGCAACGCTGAAGAGCTGTGGACTTAACTGACAGCAGGTAATGAGTCACAGAACAAAGGAGTTATTACCATAAAAACTTGCCAGTGGACAGTCAAATTACATTATTGTAATTTGCCCAAAATAGCTTGTATCAGTTAAGAGAGACTGAGTCATGCTGTAATGACAAATTACCCTAGCTCCTGCCTCGCAAACACTGAACTGGAGCTACTGTGCACAGTTTGGTCGTTTGCCCTGCTGTTGTGTGGCAGACCGGCACTGCTGCTCAGCTGCAATTCCAGCCGTGTATACGAATTCGGGTGTGTTCACATTGGTGTCAGTTTCGAGATAAGATCTTTCTGTGTAGTCCAGGATAGCCTCAAACTCAAGATCCTCCTGCCTTAACCTCCTGAGTGCTAGGATCACACCTACACACACACACACACACACACACACACACACACGCACGCACGCAAACTACTTTACCCAACAGCTTTAACCCATAAAACTTTCTCATTCATGCTATGTGCTCACTGGATGTTGGTTGAGAAGGGGTTGGGCATGTGGTGGCTCTGGACAACATTTATGAAAGTCACTGAGGTATGCTGACCAATGGTATAGTCCCTACTTTTTGCTGGATTCCATGCCAGAAGGAAGGACAGCATGGATAGATCTTGTGTTAGCTACTACATGCTTTAGCCTGTAAACGACACACTTGACTACAGACAACTCATTGGCCACACCTAGACAGTCTGACCTCATTCAACCCTCCAAAGGAGGCGGAAGAATGTGATCACCAAACCAAGAAGAGAGGTAAAAACAATTACCAAATATTCTTACTGCTCATCCCTATTCTATTATCTACTGATGAAACCTGATTCTTAGGAAGCCCCAGGACAACTGAGAGGGAAGAGCTAAGTCAGGCTGCTGTAGCCAGTGTGAGCCAAAGACAAAGCTTGAGCATTCTTCAAAGTGGTCTAGTTCCATGGGGCAACCCCACCCCTTGAGAACATCTTCCTTTTACCCATTTATTTACTTACCCTTTTGCAATTTCTTTGATCAAAGCCTTGCTCTTTATTCTCTCTTATTCCTTTTCCCATCTACCAAATCCCTTCTTCTTCCCCAGTTCTACTCCACAACTCTGTGTGTGTGTGTGTGTGTGTGTGTGTGTGTGTGTGTGTGTGTGTGTGCCCCACAACACTTCAGTAGGACTCCTGCATGAATGGGAGGGTGTCTGTCTTAGTCAGACCAATGTATCAATGGCAGAACCATTGACCGTCACCCCCCTTCCCCTGTGACTTTTAACTGTCGCTGCTCTTCTGGAGGGATAGGGGCCTATGAGCCCCTCTCCCATCCATGATGGGATGTTGATGATCCAGTCACCCCTGAGTCTTGTGAGGGTAGCAGCTGCTGCTACAAGTTCATGGGCCCAGCATCCACATCCTGTTCAGAAGACAGCATTTTACGGCACTGATTCCCATTCTCAACCTCTTTCACACCACCATGTAGCCCTGAGGCTTGCAGGAGTGGTACAGATGTCTCATATAGTCAGGACATTCAGCATCCACTCACCCTCAACACACTGAACAGTTGGTGACCATGGCTCACTGTAACAGAAGCCTCTCTGGCCAATGGGTCAAATCCTATATTGACAATGGCTTTAAATGGGGTGAATGAGATGGGAGGTAGAATAGGGTGAAGAAGCTTCTGAAATGGGTAAAAACCAACCAACCAACCAACCAACCAACCAACCAACCAACAACAACAAAAAAAAAAGTCTAAGATGGTCACAGATGCTCCCTCCATCCCCACCCCCACTTTGTACTTCTTAATTATCTCTGCCTAGAGTTCCTAGACCTTCTTGGGGACCCATGCAGGACTCTGCAGCATTCACTGTGTTTCTCAGTAGAACACAGTGATAACGATAAGGACCACCACGCCTGTGACCTTCAGGGCTATGTCTACAAACCAGTGCTTCCTGTTGACGGACTCATCTCTCACTGATGTGACAGCACCTGAAAAAAAAACAGCCCATTTGGAAGGGAGGGTTAGTTCTTGCTTATAGTTTGAGGGCATGCACGCACGCAGTCCATCAGTGTGTTGGGAGCACAGGGCAGCTGTCACATGGCATCTGTAGTTAGGAAACAAAGAGAAATGGGTGCTGGTAGTCACCTGGCCTCCTAGGCCCCCCTCCTGTAAGTCTAGCACCCCATACATAGCATGGTGTCACCCAAAACAGAAAACAAGGTGGGTCTCCCCACTTAGACTTCTCTAGAAATAACCGTCCTGGCCACAGCCAGGGTTTATCTCTCTGGTGATTCCAAATCCAGTCAAACTGAGAATGATGATTAACCGTCATGGACATGAACTCTTTGATTCCATCACCAACCCCTGAGGTAGGCATTTTCACTATTTACACTTGACAAATGAAGAAACAGAGGCTGCAGCACATTGGATGACCTGCCCCAAGATATCCAAAGACTAGAAGCCAGGCAGCGAAACTCCGAAGATGGATGTAACCACTGAACCAACTGGCGGAAGAAACATTCTCTACAACATTCCTCTTTCCCAACCTCAAACCTCTAGCCACTGTAGCTTACCGCAAAACCCTCTGTATCCTAGTGGAGAATTCCCAGGCCTTGGTCACGCTCTATTAATGCCAGCCAGCATTCAACCTGAAGAAATGGTCCCACAGTGGAAGCTCTTGTGGCCATCAATTCTTTTCCTAGACCTGACCTGAAAGCTTTGCAGAAAACCCAGGCCTGCTGACACAGTGAGGGCTCGGCCTCTGCTAAGAAGTCAGTTTTCATTGTTTGAACTGCTGGGCACTACACGAAGAAACCTCTCTGATGAGTTCTGAAAGCTGTACCATCTACAAATACAGAAAGAGCAAGGTTGCCACTATGGGGACAGTACACCATGAAAGGAGTCCTGTCCCCACCCCCGCCCCCGCTCCGACACACACTGTGAAATGATATGAATATTCACCAATGTTTTTTTAAAGTAAAAAGCAAATGTGTAGTTAGAGTATTCCTGCCTGGCCCAGTCAGGACAAATCTCTCTTACCCGCCAGTCCCACAGTCCCTCAGACCCAACCAAGAAACCACACAGAGACTTATATTGCTTACAAACTGTATGGCCATGGCAGGCTGCTTGTTATCTACTTCTTCTATCTTAAATTAACCCATTTCTGTTAGTCTATACTTTGCCACATGGCTTGTGGCTTACCAGTGTCTTTACATGTTGCTTTCCATGGCAGCGGCTGGCAGTGTCTCTCCCCAGCCTTCTACTTCCCAGAATTCTCTTCTCTCTTGTCCCACCTATACTTCCTGCCTGGCCACTGGCCAATCAGAACTTTATTTACACAGAGTGATATCCACAGCACTTCCCCTTTTCTTTTTTTTAAGGAAGGTTTTAACTTTTACATAGTACAATTACATATAACAAAACAATTATCAAGCAAGAATTACAGTTACAATATTAAAGAAGATATCCTATCTATCTTATATTTGTGAGTCTAAGGTTTTATATCTAACTTATCTTTTATCATAACTGAGAAAATTATAACTATCTAGTCTTCAACCACATCAAAGACCTCAGAAGGATATAATATTACCTGAGAACCGGGAGAAGGATGCAAGCATTTTTCAGGAGTCTTGCAAGAGTAGACAGAGACAGCTGGCAGCCTGGACAGTCACCTAATGTTCCTTTGTAAAGTTGGGGCATTTGTCTTCAGCCCACAGGGCTAGAGTCTCTCGGTCACTTCTCTCAGTGTCCTGTAGAATGTCTGGCAGTTTCCTCTGCAAAGCAGGAACCTGAAGGACTATTTTGTCAAGCAAAGTTCAGTGGTCACCTTTCTATGGGTCCTGCCTGTCCAGTTGATCGAGCAGTCCAGGCAAGAACAGTTTCTTGTCCAAATGGCTATTTTTGCCAAGGTGAAGATAAACTCCATATGAAGTGTCTTTAATTCCCATCCTCCTCTCTGAAGTAAATCAGTGCTGCCAGGAGCAGACATGTCTCACTGTCCAGAAAGTCTAAATTTTAAAAGTATTTTAAATGCCATATTCTGTAGGTCTTTGAAGTATTTGAAGATTACCTATCTGTCTGAAATATCTCTATGTACATCTAGAAGACTTAACTAACATGGCTACGAGTATGATTATTGTAGATGACTAATTATTAATCTATTTTTAATTATCCATTTCAATTTAAAATGAGCTATACAAACATAATACCTTAAACACGATTAGAAATATACACACAGTATAACAAAATTAACTTTAAGTTTGTATCAATAGACTAAAATCTATACCAATGTAAAACATTTTAAACAAGTTGTTGCTCTTTAGAAGTAAGTTCCTTAATCTACCCTTTCATCCTATTATATCTGTATCATATCCCCTTTTCTTTTTTAGAAAGAGATCTCATTTATAATCAAACTGCTTTAAAGAAAAATATTGGTTTTTTTCTGTCCCACACCAGAGGGCTCTGATATGGGACACAAGAACCTTTTTTTTTTTTTTTTTTTTTTTAGCAATATGTCTGGGTTTAGAGAAGGAGTGAGCCAATTCCATCTCCAAAGCCAGCTTGATAATTTTGGGAATGTGGGCGTAGTTTTTTTTACTACTTCTTGCTGGAGGGGGGCGCTGTATCTTATGGGGACACAAAGAAAATTTTAGGATTATGGAGTAGTCCATGAGGGTGAACCTCTGAGCCAGTTGCCTTGAAACCATTTTGGATGTTGGATCATCTGGGCCATGGTGTCATTGGAGACCTTTCAGGTGGTCTTGGCTGATCAAACCTGATGTATCTTAATCTGGAACAAATCCACAGCCTCTGGCTTTCTGTGGAAACAAAAGCAGAGACTCTTTTCCAAAGCAACATATCCTTATATCCAAATTTTGAAGTCAAGGTACCTTTAAAATTTACATATTTGTTTAACTCAACAGCTTTTACGATCAAATCTTTTTTTGTAGTTAAAAATCCCAAAGACAACATAAACCAGATTCTCTGTGTAATATCCATCTTTGTAAGACTGAAATGCCACTGTGGCTGCTGGCTCCACCCACCTCAGTTTCCCAACATGGCGGTGGTACAGTTTACCAACAGCTCTGGGTCTGGAGCCATGTGTACCATCAACTATCAGAAGCAGTTCTATCAAAGCAGTGCATAGCCCAGAAACTTTTTTTATTTTTTTTAACTAGCAAAGGCTAAATCTACCACGCAGCAGAGTAAAGTGCCGCTTGTAGACTCCTCATTCCCGCCACACTGCAGGTCAGATGCACACGCCAGGAACCCGCTATAGTAGCTCAAACCAGCAGGCTACCACTAACTTGAGAGAGACAATTAGGAAGCTGTTTTTAGCTCCGTTTTAGAATCTTTTTTTCTCAGGTTTTAGGTGGAAATTCTTGCCCCACGTTGGGCGCCATTTGTAGTTAGAGTATTCCTGCCTGGCCCAGTCAGGACAAATCTCTCTTACCCGCCAGTCCCACAGTCCCTCAGACCCAACCAAGAAACCACACAGAGACTTATATTGCTTATAAACTGTATGGCCATGGCAGGCTGCTTGTTATCTACTTCTTCTATCTTAAATTAACCCATTTCTGTTAGTCTATACTTTGCCACATGGCTTGTGGCTTACCAGTGTCTTTACATGTTGCTTTCCATGGCAGCGGCTGGCAGTGTCTCTCCCCAGCCTTCTACTTCCCAGAATTCTCTTCTCTCTTGTCCCACCTATACTTCCTGCCTGGCCACTGGCCAATCAGAACTTTATTTACACAGAGTGATATCGTGTGTGACAATAGAAACTTCTGGTTTTGAGCGTCTCTAGGGCAAATTCTTAGGGAAGCTCATTAAGTGGATCCTTCGGCAGGAAGTGCTGGAGAGAAGACCCCGGGAAGGCACATGGGAAAAGTTGAGAAGAACCAAAAAGTGCTGGAGATTGTTTTCCACTCCAGATTAAGAGAATTTGGGGCAATATTCTCTGTCACTTGAAAGTACCTTTGGTGAGCCTGCAGTTCAAAGAAAGCTGCAGGTTATTTGGAGAGACAGACCTTGTACCCTGACCTCATGGGATCTGTTGCACTCAGAATGATAATAAACACAGGAAAGTTTGCTTCCTGGAAGCACAGAAACTCAGAGACACTAATGGTAGTGGTGCTAATCAACCACAGACTATTCACGTAAATGGCTGCCACGGTGACTTCACGCCCTCTGATGGGTCAGCGTACACAAGCGTGGCTTCACACACAAAGTCCTTCAAAACGTATAAAATTGTTTTTAGACTCTGTGTATTAGGCAGATGGGAAACATCAGTAAATTTAGAGTTTACATTTGGGTCCCAGTTCTAGGATAACATTATATATGCGGATATTCCAAAATATAAAGAGAAAAGGGCCCCAAATTAGAAACACTTCTGATTCAAGCATTTCGGATAAAGTATATTCAACTTTTAATATGGTCCCTTGAGTCATCCCAGGCAGATCTCCTCTTTCTCTGTATCATTGTGTCCCCTCCCCCCCCCCCCCCCCGGCCTCCATTTTAACTGCAACTCACTCTATCTTGGGCAAGATGGAGGAGTACAGTTTGATAGACCCAGGGGCCCTGAGGTAGGGGACTAATGTGCTCACGATGACGGTTAAGACACTGGGGCTAAAATCCCAGCAAATTAAGCCTGCTACCAACCCCAACCCCAGGAGCTGTGAGGTCAGTGTTTTATGGTGAGGGGTGTGGAAACGTTGAAAATTAGGAGAGTAGCCAAAATGAGCATGAATGTCAAGGTTAAGCAACAGGCCGGGAATGCAAGACAGGTTAGAATAAGCCCCAGTTCTTCAATGAGGAAGACCAGCGTGGGCCCTAAGGACAGAGTTTTAACTTGGGGACGTTGAAGGAAGTCCATTCCACCTTCAACTGTGGACACAAAGAAGTTGTCCTTTCCTGTCATTAACTTGTCATGTGTCTCACAGCGCCGATTTCCTTGGAGGTTTACAAGCATCTCTAGATATTGCACTTTGGGCTGACCACACGGTACAAGCCCGCCGGGTCTGGGGACAAGGGTAGTTGTCATTCTTGATAAACAGTCATTGAGAAGAACGCTAGCAGAGGTCCAGAGGCGGAAGGCCAAGGCACTGGTGTTATTCCCAGGCATAAGTGACCACAGGCTGTGAGTGAATCGTGGGTGGCCCCTGGAGGTGGGACCTGTTCAGTCCCCTCTGATCTCACTGTTCACACTTTTCGTTTCCTTGACGCTCCTGATTCTTGAAGCGCAAAGGTAGTGGCTTATCTGGGACCTGTGCTTATTATCTGTGGCATTTCTGCAAAATGTTTCGCCCTTCCTGTGAGTCTTTTCTACTTCCCTGATAGACTACACTTTTTTTTGAAATGCAAAAGTCAGGGAAAGTCTTTTCCTGGCTGTTTTGTTTGTTTGTTTTTAAACTATAATCTCCTTTCTCAGAGCCAGTCGGCACAGAAAAGCCCCCACCATCTCAGGGACTGTAAGACGCAGAAAGCATGAAGAGAAAGGAAATATCAGGGTTTGGGAACAAGGGCTTAGACCATGCTTTTCCTCTTAACAATCTAACTCTTGAGCAAAGATATAACTGCTCCCACATTGGTTACCTTACCGGGGGTGGGGGGACATTTCCCAGGAGGCTCTTGGCGGGTCCTAGAGTAAGTGAGCTGGGGGGGGGGGGGAGGATAGGGAGGTAATCATCACACACAGCCCAGGGTGTGGACCTGCAGAGAAATCTGAGAGCAAAAGCCATCCCACAGGGCCTGAGAAGAGGGAGGCTGGAGGGCTTCCCCAAGCCTACAAATGCCCTCTCCCTGTGTGGGAGCCCAGCCAGCAGCCTGAGCTCCGGAAGATGGCATGGGAGCTTTGATGAGAGGCAGGGCTGTGGACTGAGGCTGGCATGGCCAGGCCAAATCACAACACAGTTGAGTGGAGACACACCACTTTCTGATTCTGGTGTTCTTGAAGGTCGCTCAGGTGGAATGGATTAGGTAGTGACTCCACCTAGCAGGAGCCTACCATCTTCTAAGTCTGAGCTCCAAGACCAAGTAATATTGAATATCCTGCCCCCCCCCCCCCCCCGTTCATGAAATATAAAGCTTACCAGCAAAATGACTGCTTCCCTTAAGATGTTGTTCTCTGGTGTTGCTTCCCTAGGACACAAAGCACCTGGACAAAGCCTCGTTCCTGTCCAGATCAATGTCAACGGTTGGGCCTGATAAGTGGAAGGTAGGGGGTTGACCACAATCATACGAGAATTCTTACAAAATGGATGTGGCTTCTGTCTGTGTCTCACACCAGTTTTCAACCTACACTGCCAGGCAGCTGTGAGTGGGAACTATTGATTTCTGTGACCGCTGGGCAAAGGGTTTCATTCCTCCAAGGTGCTGTGCATTCCTGCGAGGCAGTGGTCAGCGCATTCAAAGGTCTCTATGTAAGATGGACTCGTTTCCAATCCTGAGAGACCAGCCTTTGTGTCAACGTAGGACATATCCATTTGGGGGTGAACGGAAATGTCCCCGACTTGGGGTGGTAGAGGATACATCTGAAAAACAGAATGGAATCAGCTTTCCTCCCCAGAGGGCCAGGTGGAGGACTCCCAATTCCTGCCAGTTTGGTGGAAAACAGTAAGGGGGGGCACGGAGCCCTCCCCTCTGGATCTGGCCTTAGACATGAACTCCTGATAAGCTCCTGGAAAACAAGCAGCATTCTAACAGCCTGTTTGCCCTCTTCAGCTGAGAAAACAGCATGCGCCCAAGCTAGGGACAGGGGCGACCTCTATTGTGACTGTGGCCAGGCGGACCGATTGTCGCCAAATGGCAGAGCCCGAAATGACTGAGATAAGGAATATAATAACATTTTCACATGAACCTTGCATTCTTACCTCTTCTATAGGAAAGGATATCCCTACAGGAAGGAGGAAGTGGGGCCCTGCCCATGTCCGACCCGCAGGGCCCCCAGACTGCATTGTCCAGGCCTTCAGGGGGACTCAGGAAGAGGGTACGGAAGTTTCGACCGGAAAACAGAAAAGTTCAAACGTAAACAGCGTCCAAAAAAAATTTACCAATAGCACACTAGATTTCCTCTCTGCTTCTTCCCGTGTTTCAGTGCATCTCTGGGGCTGGCAGATTTTAATCTTGGCTTCTGCTCCCCTTGGTAACCTCCAGCCGGGCATCACACTGTTTCCCTCCTTAGTAAGTCAAGAGGATGTGTTTTCCATGGCAATGGAGACAAAAACAACCTCTTTCCAGAGACTGTATCCTGCCCGGCTTGGCCGGAGTCTGTTCTCTCTTTTCCATTGGTCATTTCTGGGGAGGAGAAAACCGGAGCTTCCTCCAATCCCCATGTGGAGTATGGCAGTTCGCTGTTAGGGTTTAAACAAGCCCAGTGGTCCAGCTCCCCTTTCTGAGGCAAAGGTTTAGTCGGGCTGCCCAGTTGGGGCCCAAGATGGGTTTTGAGAGTTTCACTCCTGAAGAACATTCGGAGAGCTGAACCTGGTCCTCCCCCAAGGGTTCCAGAGAGGGTGAGATTTCCTCCATGTACCCTCTGGTCTGTCCTCTCAAGAGGACCTGCATGGTGACACTAGGCTTAAGGTTGGTAAGACCAAGGATGTGACAGGAAGAAACCCTGATAAATCTGAAATTCAACAACAACAAAAATGTCCAAGATACAAGACACAGTGGTGTCAGAGAATCTCCTGCACTCAGCCCCATCCCTTTGTACGGATCCAAAATGGCTCTCTTAGCGGAGCTGGGAAATGGGTGGACAGGGAAAGGGGGAGAAAAAAAGAGATAAATGTTATGAGACTCCCTGCTGAAAGCTGAGGCAGAAAGTCTGTGTGAGGGCAGACCTTAATTGGAGGGAAGTTCTCTCCGCTTTTCTGGAGACTCTAAGAACTGCAAAGACACTCTTAAAGTGGTTTTAATGGGGGCTGCTAGGCACTAAAAGGAACATCCATTACCACTCAGATAGACGGGATCACACATTTCAGGAGCGAACAGTTGCAGGTAGCAGACAGACTTCTGCGATGCTGCCATTATGGGAAATCAAAGCGTCCCTGTCCCGTCAAAACAGCTGTTAAGCTCAAGTGTGTCTGACAGGCCCTTCGTGGAAAAGCTCCAAGTGGGCCGCTAGCAGCGTTGTAAGGGAGATCTCTTTCTGAATTGCCTTTTCCAGAATAAACGCTACCATTATGTTCAACTGGGGACCAATTCTCAGCCTAAGTATGTAAAGCAAACTGTGGCTTGTTCTTTAGAATGTGCTTCTCACTACAGAAAGCTATTGTGTGCTGCTCTGAGGGGATGGGAGAATATTGCATGAAAATCCCAAGCACCACCAAGAGGGTGACCTTGAGTTATACAGCCGGGTTAAAGCGGCTTGAGATGGATTCAGGGAGTTCTGCCTTGAGTAAGACCTGCATTCTCAAAAAGCAGGACATGAAGAATGTATTCCTGACACACGTGTTTATTGAACAACAAATTCCATCCATTTGCCCATCCATCCACCCATCATCCATCCATTCATCATCCATCCATCCATCCATCCATCCATCATCCTTCCTTCCTTCCTTCCTTCCTTCCTTCCTTCCTTCCTTCCTTCCTTCCTACCTTCCTTCCATGCATGCACACCTTTCTTTATATGAGATGCTGGGCACTGAATTAAATTTTAAGGACAGTTAGGGGTGGGCTTCAGGACGTTTAGCAGCAAGGCATTGGCCCTACCTCAATAGAAAGGACCCTGCAGACCTCATGGACATGCTGTGGGAGGTCACCCACATCTGTGTCAGATAGTTCTTGTGTCCTTTGTGGCATTTTATACTGCAATGGCCCATCCAGCTTTGTGGGAGCATGCCAGCCAGCTATGGCTTGAGTTCAGTGATGTGTAACTCACAGACTCCAGCTCCAGAAACCGACACCTGAGGCCTGCTCTTTCAGTCAGAAACCACTGCCAGGGAGATCTGTGGGAGTATTGGGCTGACTGGAGCTGGTCCTGCAGAGGCTGGGGGCGGGGTGTGTGCTTAGTTCCATAAAAGCATGAGCTGGCCTTTCTCTCTAAGTGAAGCCTGACTCTTGCCTTCAACTTGGATGTGAGTTTTGTTGAGAAGGACAAGCAGAGGAGGGACTGGCCTGGAATGCTGAGCTCTGCTCAACGCAGCACAACAGGAGGTCGGGTCTGCCAGAAGAAGCAGGCCTGCCACACCCTGGGACCAGCAGGCCTCTGAGTGGGAGACCTTTAAAACATCGGGGCAGACACCAAGGCTCCTATTTCTGTGCTCCAGTGTCTCATCTAACACCAAGACCCTGTTTTCTTCTGTCCACAGGGAGACTACTGTATTTGGCTCTCCATCATTCTTCCCACACTGCCTTCCCAGAAACAGAATCCTGGATCCACAGCCCTTTCCAGCCAACTCTTGGGTACCTTCCACCCTGCTTCAGGCTCTCCCCTCAGCCTCTGTTGTCTTTAGCCACCCATGGAACTCACACAGTCACTCAACAAATGCTTAGGAGCACGTACCATGGCCAAGCAATGTGACATTTGCTGAGATGCCCATGACCTTGAATTTATGGCCTAGCAGTAGCAAGAAGGAAGTCAAAATAGACTCTGTTCCCTTGAAAGTTTCTTTTCTTTCTTTCTTTTCTTTCTTTTTTTTTTTTGTTTTTTGTTTTTTGTTTTTTGAGACAGGGTTTCTCTGTGTAGTTTTGCGCCTTTCCTGGATCTCACTCTGTAGACCAGGCTGGCCTTGAACTCACAGAGATCTGCCTGCCTGAGTGCTGGGATTAAAGGCGTGCACCACCACTGCCTGGCTAAAGATGATTTTTTTTTTTTTTTGAGCTGAGGACCGAACTCAGGGTCTCTACCACTGAGCTAAATCCCCAACCCCGAAAGTTTCTTCTTAATTCTGTTCCAATACATTGTCTAGAAGCCGAAATATAATTTATTAATGCTGTTTATATATGTTTAATTGTTTTTATCATTAAAACATTGAACATATATGAAGTCCATAGGCCCCCAACTAGTATGCCCATGTAACCCAAGCTGTCTTCCTGATGGTGAAATGTCACCTAGGCTCATGCCTTCTGCCTAGTGGTAGAGACTGTAGCTTTATTTGTGAGGGTGGTGAGAGGGAATGCCAGGATTCAGGCCCTGTGCTCAGTATTTTACAGATCTCCACCCCCATTTATCATAACAACTCAAGATGCAGTTAGTAATACCATCCCCATTTTACAGATGTGGAAACCAAGGTTCAGAGAGGTTAATAAATTTAAGAAAAACAAACCTTTTAGTGGGTAAGTCAGAAGTGTGTTTGATATTGTTACTCTCAGGCTCAGGGGAGAAGGTAAATAAGACAAGAACTGGTTTGATGTAGGTACTAAGCAGTTAGACAGGTGCCAGGCCAGGAAACTAAGGCACAATACCAACTCCGAGTCCCCTCAGGGGTGGCTGGGTGATGAGTGTGACCAAGTCAGCAACAGAGTTGGCCCAGATAGTGTGGACCTAGTATTTTGCTATGTTAAAGACTGACCTTGCTTATCCAGCCCCATCAGGACACATGGAGAAGCCCCCTTCCTGTTCACAGACTGAACGCTAGTGAGACAGTGTTTCTATTACTAAATTGGAGAGTTATTAAGGGTCAGTTTGACCTTTACAGACCATTACACATTCTGTGTGCTTTGGAAGAGGCTGAGGCGGTGAGTCTGATTTCCTTCCCCGTCTTTGGCTACTCAGACCTTTCTTTCCTGATTCTAGACCAGAGCAATAAAATTATGTTCTATTTAACCCATACAGAAGCTTCTCATTTGTGCAAGTGTGAGAGTGTGTGTTTGTGCGTGGTGTGTGTGTGTGTGGTGTGTGAGTGTGAGTGGTATATATGTGTGCATGGTGTGAATGGTGAATGTGTGTTAATGGTGTGAGTGGTGTGTGTGTGTGTGAGTAGTGTATGTGTGTGTGTGTGTGTGTGTGTGTGGTGTGAGGGTGACTGGTGTGTGTGTGTGTGTGTGTGTGTGTGTGTGTGTGTGTGTGTGTGTGGTGTTTATTTTCTCTTGAAATGTGCAGGTGGGCTCACTCCCCTGGTGATCTGTATTAAGACCAAACTAAAGCAGAATGGCCAGAAGTGAGGAAAAGCAATCGTGGGCAAGGTTAAAGCCCTTGCCCAGAATCTGATTCCCCTCGAACCCCAATTGTATAAAGACATGAAATTTGTACTTGGAGGGAAAAAGTGTTCTGCTTATTAAATGAAATTCTTCACAATTTCCTACAAACATCCGAAGTTGTGAAAACATTAGTATAAACAATGGGATTGTCTTTATAACTCATCTACTGGAATTCTGGCTTTCGATGCAAGCCAGCCACTGAGCAGCCTCACTGACACCCTGAACCTGTCTCTACAGGAATCACTTTGGAAACTGCTTTAGGGGCTAACCACCAAAGCCAGTTTATGAGCCACTGAGGAAAAGACTTTTATAGGGTTTTATTGTCAGATTTTTTTTGGTCACCTTTTCCACCATTCTCCAGAGGACACTGCTGTTACAATATGGAATCCACCAGAGAATGAACACTTATTTCTACGGAGAAAATAATTAGCAACGATCTTGGGAGGCAAGGCCTTGGGTGTTTCCACAACAATAAATCATTGAAGTAGGAACACAGCCTTGCAAAGTGATCTGAAAGGAGCCACGACTTATTTGTCCATTTAAAAGGGTTTGTTTAAGGAATTTACAAAGGGAATACTAAATGTACATCCTACTTTTTAAAGAATCATGTGTTTGTATGTGAGAAAATTGTAGGTATGCACACTAAAATATGAATTATAGTTATTTTTGGGTGGTATCATTACATGTGATTTTCAAAATTTTTTCTTATTAATGTTAATTCAAAAGAACTCAGTGTTTATTGTCACTGGGTTCAATGCTAGGAACATGGTCGGAGGGCTCTTTACAATTTTGTTTATAAGGACAGGGTATAGTCTTTTAATCATAAAAATTAAGTTATTTCCATTCTAAAAATGGCAATGTTGCATATCCATCTGCCAGGTAAAGATAATGAGGAGGAAGCGGGTTTACCTTGGTCGGCTGACTTACCAAGGTAACCAGCTCTTGGGACATCCCTAATTCTGTTCCTAGAGCTCCAGACAGATGAGATCCCAAGCAAGCAGCAGCTCACAAATGCAGTGACTTGGAAGAGAGTAATAAAAACAGAATGCGCTGGGCACACATGCCCTTAATCCCAGCACTCGAGAGGCAGAGGCAGGGGGATCTCTGTGAGTTCGAGGCCAGCCTGGGCTACAGAGTGAGTTCCAGGAAAGGCGCAAAGCTACACTGAGAAAACCTGTCTCAAAAAACCAAAAATTAAAAAATTAAAAACAGAGTGCAGGAGACTGGAGGTTTCACATCTAAACCTGCCATGGTTGGCGACTTTGAACATGAGGTTTAACTGTCCTGGGCTTTGGGTTTTAACTTATTTCTGGTTTTCGTTGTTGTCTTCTGTGCTCCCCCATCACAGAATGCCAGAGGCAGGGTAATATATAAACAATAGAAACAGATTTCTCATGTTTCTGCAAACTGGGAAGTCCCATATCAAGAAGCCAGCATATGGTGTAGCTTCTCTTGTTTCTCTTTCTCTCTCTCTCTCTCTCTCTCTCTCTCTCTCTCCCTCTCCCTCTCGGTTTTTCAAGACAGGGTTTCTCTGTGTAGCCTTGACTGTCCTGAAACTTGTTCTGTAGACCAGTCAGTGCTGGCCTCGAACTCACAGAGATCCACCTGCTCCTGCCTCCTGAGTGCTGGGTTCAAGGCATGTGCTACCATCGCCTGGCATCACACATTTCATAATAAAGAGAAGGGGAGAGGAATATATCATTTCTTCAGGAACCTACTTTTGCAATAAATCTACCTGTGAGGACAGAGCTCTTCCAACCCGGTCACTTCGGGGAAAGTTCGAATTCTCCATGGTATTGCTTGGGGATCAGATTCCTAACCCAAACCTTGAAGGGCGGGTTGAAACCACAGCAGGTCCTTGTCCTGAACTAAAGGCACTGTAGTAAATGGTCCCTGGCAGCTTGACTTTCTGTGGCTCCATGAACTCTCTGGTGTAAATCATAACATCAAAATGCGTTGTTAGCTGTGAAGTAGGTGGTGCTGATAAAGAGATCTGCAAATGGCCAAACAGGAGCTTGGCTGTAAAAACAAAACAGAGCAGCAAACGGAGGTGGCTTTTGTTTCCTGGCGACCATGTAGTTCATGACCCTGGAGTGGGTGGGCTCAGAGAGGGTGGATACCAGGTAGGAAACAGAGGTCGTTACTCAGCTGTTGGGGTCAATCTTAAAAGACAGACTTTGGGAAGGAGAAAACTGCTGTGCACAGGGTGATTGATGTTGGTCCTGGGAGAGACGGGGAGGGAAGAGGGGGCAGTGGTGGATTTCCAGAAGCTCTCCTTTCTATAGCAAGAGGGAAAACCTATGTGTGGCCTCTCAGCAGAGCCCCTGGTGTAATTCAGCAGATGGGGTGCTAGGGGAAGGGAGGCAGAGGTGTGTCTTTCAAGTCCCCTGAGCTAGTCTCAGGGATGTGGGGTGTGCGTGCGGCAGAAGGGAAATCAGCTGAGCTCTGCTTTCTTCTTAGAAGTTAAAGAATATTCTCTTTCCAGGCACCATATAAATCCATGGGACAGCCACAGTCCAGTCTTCTCAACGAGAAAAACCTTAGATTGTTTCCTCTTGGCCTATGTTCAGTCTGTAGGAGACAAAGAAATTCCTCTAGAATAGTCTAGAATAGTGGTTCTTAACCTTTCTAATGTTGTGACCCTTTAATACAGTTCCTCATGTTGTGGGGACCCCCTCTGAATCATAAAATTTTTTTGTTGCTACGTCATAACTGTAAATTTCCTACTGTTATGAATCATAAAGCAATGCCTGTGTCTTCTGATTGTCTCAGGTGACCCTTGTGAAAGGGTCATTTGACCCCAGAGAGTTGCGACCCACAGGTTGAGAACCACTTCTCTAGACCTTCTCTCAAGCTAACTAACCTAAAGGGCAAGTTTGAGAGCTGATGGGACAAGAAGGTGACCACCACAAGCTCTCAGGTGTGACGGCTTAGCTGGTTTGGAGGCCAAGCTGATCCCACACATCCCAGAAGCAGATGCTGCTTTCAGGAGCTCCAAGGCCAGAAAGACTGAGGTGCGGGTCGGGGAGCAGGGCAGAAGATGGTGCTGAGCTCTCCCAGAGCAGAATTAGAGGCGACCCCTCTTAGCCCACTCGAGCCCCGCCCAACAGTTTGATAGGCAGCCTCTGGTCCTGCAGCTAGAGGACCCTCCCTGGAGCCTTGAGGAGCGAGGGAAGCCGGGAAGCAACCTTGACAGGAATTTTCATCTTTGAACTAGCTGATTATTTGGGGTGAGGAGTGAGGGGTGAGGGTAGAAACAGATTGTTTTTAACCAGAAGAGGCTGATACATTCGATTAGGAAATTTAAATCCCCAACCCTCACAACACACACACACACACACACACACACACACACACACACACATGCACACACACACACTATAGCAGAAATGAAAGCAGATGAATCCAATTTTAAAAATAAGAAAAAACCGACTATTTTATAGCCACCTTGAGCTCTGGTTCAAACATTCCCATTTACTGAGTTAAGTATAAAAATATGAATGTTAGCTGGGCAGTGGTGGCACACACCTTTAATCCCAGCACTCGGGAGGCAGAGCCATGTGTATCTCTGTGAGTTCGAGGCCAGCCTGGTCTACAGAGCGAGATCCAGGACAGGCACCAAAACTACACAGAGAAACCCTGTCTTGAAAAAAAAAAAAAAACATGTGCGTGTGTGCGTGTGTGTGTGTGTGTGTGTGTGTGTGTGTGTGTGTGTGTGTGTGTGATGTGAGGGTTGGGGATTTAGCTCAGTGGTAGAGCGTTTGCCTCGCAAGCGCGAGGCCCTGGGTTTGACCCTCAGCTCAAAAAAAAAAAAAAAAATTAAATGTTGTGAATCCTATGATGAAAAAGTCTGTGATGCTTTGAAATCATTTTATCAGGGCACATACATAGACTGGCAGACATCCCTCAGGGACAGCTTCTAGCAGGAAGTAGTGTTGGAACTGTGGATTGAAGGAGGTGTTACATAGGCAGGGAAAACCCCTGACTCTCTCTGGAAGAAGAGGGCTTGTCCACTGGAGGTTAGATGGGCTGGAGGACTGGGAAGGGCCAGCAAGTGATCTCAGAACAAAGGTTGGGGTCAGGCATCCAGGGCAGTTCATCTCAGGTTAAATTACCTAGTTCTCTCCCCACAGTTAAATGGATGTGAAAACAGAAACAATAAGAGTGTATTTCCCCAACAAAATGAGACACTGAGAGATGCCGAGGATAAGACAGAGAGCTGAAGAGGGAGCCTATAGTCAAGGCAGCTGGTCGACCAACAGAGCTGCCCACCCCTGCCAAATTCTATAATCCCCTGGGCCACCAGGCATTCCTGGGCCCAGACAGTTTCCCCGGATCTTCACAGGCCTGTCTTTGTGTGACTGAGCCAATAGAAATGGTGTGAAGAGGCTGGTTTGCTTCTGGTCATTTCTGGGGACCTGGGAGTCCAGCATATGAATTCCCATTGGCTCTGGGCATGAGGTGGTACCTCTAAAAATTCTCCTGGTTGTACAGAGGGTGTCATGGTGCTAGAGCAGAGAGAATGGCACCTCGTCTATGTAGAACCACTGGCCTTCTCCCCATTTCTGAGTCCAGGCACCTGCTCTAGGCACCCCGTATGCTTGTCCAGAATATAATAAAAATATTTTATCAAGTCTTTCTGCTCTCATCATCTCTTCTTGACGTTTTAAAAAATGATTTGTTTATTTTTATTTTATGTACATTTAATTTTGCTTACATGTATGTCTGTCTGTGTGAAGGTGCCAAGTCCCTTGGAACTGGACTTACAGACAGTTGTGACCTGCCATGTGGGTGTTGAGAATTGAACCCAGGTCCTCTGGAAGAGCAGCCATTGCTCTTAACCACAGAGCCACCTCTCCAGCCCCTCAATTTAGTTTTTTTAATTATGTGCATATGTGGTGTGTGTGTGTGTGTGTGTGTGTGTGTGTGTGTGTGTGTGTACGCACTCGCAGGCGGGTGTGAGTGCAGGTGCCCAAAGAGACTAGAAGAGAGCATGGGGTCTCCTGGGGCTGGGCTTACAGGTATTTCTGAGCCAAACCTCAGGTATTCTGGAAAAGCAAGAAGTACTTTTATTGGCTGAGCCATCTCTCTAGGCCCCTCTGCTTCCTACCTCTCTGCCAAAATTACTTTTTTTTTTTTCCGAGACAGTGTTTCTCTGTGTAGCTTTGCGCCTTTCCTGGCTCTCGCTCTGTATGTAGCCCAGGCTGGCCTCCAACTCACAGAGATCCGCCTACCTCTGCCTCCCGAGTGCTGGGATTAAAGCCGTGCACCACCATCGCCCAGCCCAAGATAACTTTTAAGCGGCTTTTTTTTTTTTTTTTTAACATTACAAAACAAACCAGATCATGTCTATACTCGGCCTAAAACCCTTTGCTAGACTTATTCCCATCTTGCTTGTAACAAAATCAAAAGTCCTTCTGTGCCTTTAAGACCACAACCTGGCCCCTGCTTACCCTTCCAAGGTCATCTTTACCCACTTTCTCATTCCACTTCCCTGACGTCCCCATGAGGCCACCCTCTCCTGGACTTTCTTGAGTGTCACTTTTATCAAGTAGGTCTTGGCCCACAGGTTGCCTGCTCAGGAAGGCTTACCCCCAAGCAACAGCATCTACGGGCACTGGTGGGTTACTTTCCAGGTTATCCGGTGCCGGTTCCTCTCACGGCTTTTGTTTTAATCTGGCCTTTTCTCATTTGTTTGGTGTCTGTGTCGTTCGCTAGCATTTGAGTTTTTTGAAGGCAGAAGCTTGTCCTTGAAGATAATAATGCTCATTGAAGAGAAGGTGCACAGTTAATAAGTGCCCATCAGAGGAGCACACGAACAAGTGAAGGTGACAGATAAAAAAAAAAAAAAAGTGCATCATATATCAGTACCGGGGCTGCTGATGGATGAAAGACACAATGTTGGAGGGGGAGTTTTGCCTGCAGCCCCCTAACTGAGATACACGCAATAGAAATATTGCATGCTGACTTTGCCTGGGAAATTGGAAGTATTCCTTAGATCCAAATTTAGTCCAGCAGTTAGTTCTGCTGGGGTTTGGATCTTGAACGGTCCCCCCAAAGACCTTGCCGTCATCGTGGTGTTATTTGGAGGTGTCGACCAGTAAAATGCTGTGAGGCAATTGAAAGGGATGGAGCCATCCTGGTCCCGTCTGCCTCCTTTCCTTAGCTCCCTGGCCATGTGGTGAGCAAGTTCCACTGCACACTCCCACGGTGATGTGTTGACTTGCTACAAGCCCCTCAGCATCAGGGCCAATTAACCACAGACTGCAACTTCCAAAACTGTGAGCAAAAAGCAAGTGTTTTCTTCCCATGGGTTGATTCCTCAGGACTTTTGTCATAGTAACGGAAAACTAGCTAACACAAGCTCAGAAATAACAAACTGTGGGCATTTACTGTGGCACAATAGCCTGGACAGGAAGTTGAGCACATTGAGCATACAGCCTAGTTGGCAGAGGAGCCAACCACAGATCCGTTTAGTTAGAATACAAAGTGATAAGTATGGGCGAAGCCAGAAGAAACATCCAGAACAGCTCTGAGTAGGGATGCATTGGCTTTCCCCGAAGAGGGAGAGATCAACTTTATGTAAGAGCTGGCATCTCATGGTGCCCTGAAAATGAACAGAATTATTTTTAAGATTTTTTAAAAATTATGTGCATAGATGTGCATACATACTTGTGTGTTTGTGGACAAGAGTACAATGACCTCCGAGGCTAGAAAAGGGGGTCAGATCCCCCTGGAGCTGGAGTTACAGGCAGTTGTAAGCCATTCAATATGGATGCTGGCATTGAAACTCTCAGAAGCAATTCTGGTGAGCAGACCACTGTAGTGTTACTGTAGCTAAGAGATTTGTTTATATGTCTTTCAGGATATACTACAGACTTATTGCCTGAGGGGGAAAAATCACATTTTCTAAAGCTGTATTTGATGAAATGCCTACAATAGAACCGAAGGAAATGAGGTTTGACTGTAAATCTAGCTATGGCCTGGTTAGAAGACTTTCTTGGAAGTGGAACCCTCATTCCAATTCAGGAGACTTGTCCAATCAAAAAGCTGTAATCAGCCTCAACAGTAGGCTCTGGTGTGCTGTTCCAGGTCTGTATTTGTGCCATTTGACTAGCCAGAAAGGTATCCTGAAATGCGAAATGGCTCATGGACAGGCTTGGCCACCAGGCTTGTATGAAGAGTTAAGAGGACATATTGGAAGAGGCCCTTGAAGGTATGAATACACTGGACCGAAAGGTGGGAGATCTGAGTCCCACTTTGGATGTGACGTTGATTCTTTATGAACTTGACAGCACTGAACCCAAGTCTTAGATGGCACGAGCCTTACGGCCTCTGCCGTAGATTGTTTACAAAAATGGCCACAGTTTCGCCCATCATTATTTTGTCCATGAATCCTGAACTAGATTGGGATTGAAAGATTATGTGAAAACAAGCTTCAGACCATAACCAGTACCAACCACTGGGTATGGGAGAGACCAGCTTGAATGATTCAAACCCAGTGAATTCGCCAGATGAACACTGTTAAACAAGCAATCCGTACTTGATCAGCAGAACAGCCACTGAACTGAGCCCAGCCAATGTTTCTGGCCCACAGAGTTGTGGGCAAATAAAATGGCTGGTGTTTAACCTGCAGGTTGTAGGCCTCTTGTAGCTGAAACCATGAAACCGATGTCTTGCTCTTAAAGGACTTGGGCCGAATGATGTTTCAGTTGTGTGTCAGGCTTGGTGGTAGAGAACTGAAGCAAAGGTTAAATGAAGCTTCAGCCTTCTCACCCTTGACCTTGAATATGTTTCCTTTTAACACTAGTGTGTGGGCCCACTGGAGCAGTGGTTCTCAACCTGTGGGTCTCATCCCTTCCGGGTCAAACAACCCTTTCAAGGGGGTCGCCTAAGACCATCAGGAAACACAGATATTTACATTGTGATTCGTAACAGTAGCAAAATGACAGTTATGGATTAGCAACGAAATAATTTTATGATTGGGATCACCCTGATGTGAGGAGCTGTATTAAAGGGTCACAGTATTAGGAAGGTTGAGAACCACTGTTCTAAAGAAACATTTAAATGAGAACACTCTATTGGCAGGCGGAATCCCAGGGTGGTGAATGAGGCAGACAGATAGGGAGAGGAAGGAGACCCAAATGCTAGGGTTATGCTTGTGAGCCTGTCAATGCTTCTTCACCGAGACAAAACTAGTTGCTTAGCCATATGGGACCATATCTGCATGGGCTTAAACCTCTTCCATTTCCCACTGTAAGGAAATTTAAAGGTTCCCTTCAAAAGACTAAAAACTATAGTCACTGAAATAAAAATCACGTCAGATTGGCAGGGAAAAGTTCACAACAGATTTATTAATGTGTGTGTGTGTGTGTGTGTATGTGTGTAGAAAAGCCATACAGAATGTAAAAACTCAGGTTCAATGACAGAGCATAAGCTAAGCACGTGTAAGGCCCTGAGCTTGATCCCCAGCACCAAAGATGAAGAGCCAAAAACAAGTAAATAAATACTCAACCAGGATATCAAACAGTATGAAGTTGAAGGCCATGCTATATAGGCCAAAGGGAAATGGGGGAGCTGTAGGTACTTCAGATGGGAGGTAAAAGCATTTTAGAGAAAACAAAGAAGCCTGAAGAGCAGACAGGCTCCCAGAACAAAGATGCTAATAATGTCTGCGGGTGCTGTTTGCTTAGTTCCTTCAGTGACAGGAGTTTAGTCTCCCTTGATGACTGAAACAGCACTGAGCAGATCGCAGGTAACTGTGTTTCTCTGGCAGGTGTGATCCTTTGTGGATGACAGACCCTCAGGGAAAACTTCTCGCTTTTCGCTTTTCGGGAGAGGAAAGGAGGTGTCGGGGCTAAGCCTGGTAGGTTTCAAGGCTGTTTCTGTAGTTTTGCATGTCCAAGTGCCCAGTGCCATGGTCTCTTCTCCTGCCTCACCCTGCTGGAGTGTCACTTGCCACAGCAACACCCTGTCGGGGATTGACTTGGAGGACACCAAGCACCACAGGAAACAACTTGCATGACTCAGTAGTCCCTCATCTTGAGTCACCAAGTTGGCAGTCCCCAAGCTCTACCATGGGACCAGTCTATACCTTCATTCTGCTGATCTGTCAGTGAACAGCTGTTGTGTGCCAGGTACTGTGTGGGACAGGATGTGTCAGGGGCAGGGGGATATGGACTAGGTCAGGAGAAGGGTTCACTTATCCTCAGCTTCTTTCTTGTAACATCTCATACACTTCAAGGTTTCCTCAGAGGTGTCTCCATCCTACAGGCACGGAATCTCTGACCTGGAGAACTTCATTTCCTCCTAACATCATGTGTACCAATGGCATGGGAGAACACCAGCCCCACACACAACAGGTAGGGGTCACATCCATCCTGTCCTCAAGATGGGGGTCCCAGGCCCCTACCCTAGAGCCTTCATGGGGCCTGGGCATCTTTGGGGACCTGAACCTGAGCCAGAGCTGAAATTGAAGCTGGAGCCTTGGCTTTGGCCAATGGAGCCCGAGGCTTTGGCAATGCAGACATAGCATCCTGTACGGTGATGAAGGCACACCTATGGAGCATGTGGCTTTCCTTTTACAGGTAAAGAGACTGTACCCAAGAAAGATGATAGAAGTTAGTGCTGGAACCAGAGCCCTGGGTTTGTGGCCTTGACTATCGGTTCATGTCCTCTGTTATAATGTGGTACAAAATGGAAAAAATAAAAAATAAAAATAAAAATTAGACTTAGGCAAAGAACCAAAAACCTGGATTTTAATCCCAACCCCGTTATTCATTATCTGTGTGACCTTTAGTTCAACACTCTTATCTTTGCTCCTTGATTGAAGCAAAGCAGGATTAATAATCTAAGTATCAATGGAATTCATCTATTGCATGGAACTATTTAGAATGTAGGCATTACAAATAGTCCTCAATGATGACACCTTTTGCTTTTTGAGTATCTAGTCATGGTATTTATTCAACAAAGGTCTAGGAATGTCATATTGTCAAGTTTCATCCTCTTAAGATCATTCATTAACATTTTCTTAGAGAACATGTGTAGGCAGAATTTTTATAGGAAGCAGATCAGCTCTGTCCTGCTAGCCACTCCCAAATAACCACACAGAGACTTAATATTAATTATCAATGTTCAGTCGATGGTTTAGGCTTGTTACTCACTCCCCACAATTTCCTGTCTTCAGATCCATAACAGTGGCTTATGAAGTCAATTAATTTAAGGTAGTCCAATAGCATGATATCAGCCAGCATCCTTACCTGTAAAACTCAGGCAGCCTATAAAATGACCTTTCTCATCGTCTTTACCTTGGGATATTGTAGTTTTATCTGTGTCCCAGGTACATAGGAGGTCTTGAGATAACATTATGACATTGCTTAGCCAACATATGTTCCTGTGGGAACCTGCCTCCTCCAAATAATCTTCTGGTTTGTGGGCACGCACACATGTGCATGCTTGCAAGTGCATCCGTGTATGAATGTGTAGAGGCCCAAACTAGCACCAGGTATTTTCCTCAACCTCTTCCCATCTTATATATTAAGGTAAGTTTCCTCATGGAACAAGCCTAAACCATCGACTGAACATTTATAATGTCCAGGGATTCTCTTTCTCCCTCCTGTTGACTGGGTGAGCTGCCTTGCCTGCCCAACTTCTACACTGGTTCTGGAGATCCAAACTCCAGGCCTCATTTTGAGCCTTCTCCACGGCCCTTCTTTCGTTATTCCCAAGTTACAAGAATACCAGGTTCCACATTCTCCCCTCCTCTCTGTGCTGGACCCCAAGAGCAGCAGTGCCTGGCTCTACCTACGAAGTCTCGGGTAACAGCTTCATCACAGTGCATGTGTTTTTGGAGATCCCCCTGCCAGTCTGGTTGGCCCGAGACCTTCCTGCACCATTCTAAATAACTACTGTCATTTGGGTGTCAGGGATCTTTCACATGGGACATGACATCACATGTCTTACCCCTTAGCTTTTTTTCATCATTGAAGTGTTGGTCTTGAAACTTCAAACCATAACCTTTGCCTTGAACCCACTAGTATGACATCTTGCCTTCCATGGTATTTCCTGAGCTTCTGGTAATTGGAGAGTTGGAGACAGAGATAGAGATAGAGATAGAGATAAAGATAGATAGATAGATAGATAGATAGATAGATAGATAGATGATAGATACAGAGAGAGACAAAGAGATATGGAGATACAGAGAGAGAGAGAGAGAGAGAGAGAGAGAGAGAGAGAGAGAGAGAGAGAGAGACTGCAGTTTCCTATAAAGCCTGATCCAACACCTTCCAGGATCAAAACAAACGAGAAAACCCCCCATTTTCTTTACTTACACGTCTAAAATCCAAACCAGCTGTTAGCATAGGTATTCAAGGCGTCGCTGAGCGCTGAGTCCATCTGTGCTTTTGTGGGCTTACCACACTTATGTCATGTAGGAAGTGATTTCGACTAGTCTGGGCAGGTTCTGTATTGTATTGTTCTGGAAATGATGGCAGTGACCCACAGCTCAGAGACCTGTGCTACTCTGTCACTACATTGGGCTTTTTTCTTCCTTCTTCCTAATGACACAAATGTGGATTTGGGGGTGAGTCCTAGAGTACAGAGCCCCAGTGAATTTCAACCCACTGAAACATGTAAACATTTGAAATTAGCTTCAATTCCCCTGTCAGCTGCTCTCCTCTGATGTTCTGCTCATATCTGTACCACAGCATTATAAAATTTCATCATGCCCCATTCCTATTCTTACAGGTTAATTTAACAACAACAAAGTTAGCATGGCCAGGGAGATGGCTCACTGGGTAAGAAGCACGGTTGCCCAGTGGGTAAAAGTGTTCGCTCTGTAAACCCAATGACCCGAGTGCATGGAGTCATCCCGACACGCCAATGGTAAGACGGAAGGTAGGTGGGAATCAGCTAGCATCTCACGGGCTCTTAAACCTAGAGGATACAGAACAGTGGCAGAAACTACGAGAGAGACCCTGCCTCAAAATGAGGTGGAAGGAGAGAACTGGCTCTTAAAATGTTCTTGTCTGAACTATACATGTGCACACACGTGCACACAACACACAGCAAATAAATAATTAAACTGTCACTTTTTGAGTAGGTGGTAAGGTTAGAGATGAAGGATTCATAGCCGAGTGATTTATATAAGCAACTCAAAGCCATAACAGAATCAACTGAACAGTTTATCTCTCAGATGCATTCAGTTGAAGGATTTATCCTTGGGTGTTTGCGTTGAAATGGACTGAAACCAGAAATCAAAGCATCTTACTAGCTAACAAGAAATTGTTCCGGTACACACAGAAAGACGTAATTCATGTATTATTTCCAAGTCCATCCTACCGCATGATCCCAGGCAAATGTGGGTCTCATAGTCTTGTGTTGTTAATTTGTCTTTCATTTATTTATTTATTGAAACAGGGTCTGGCTCTTTAGCCAAGGCTGACCTAAAACTCATGATCCACCTGCTCTGACCTCCTGGGTCCTGCCTGGTATTACAGCTGTGTGCCACCACACTAGGCTTTATGTTTCTGTTGATGGGTGTGCACTGCAAGAGGAAACCCATAATGAAGTTGGGATCATTACAGTGAGTGTGAGTGTGAAAGCCTGAGTCTCCCTACACATCTCCCACAAATCAGAGTGGATGGTAAACCCAGCTGCACCACAGGGTGTGGCTGGCAGCAGAGTGTGAACAGAAGGTTTTCTAGCAATTTCCCAGATGTGACGGATTATATCCACAAGAGCACCAAGGTCACATGTTCCTCTCCAAGAATCTGACCTACAGGGCAGAGACAAATGATTCAATAAAGGAATTTGACATGTAGGAACAAATTGTTCAATGGGTCTCCACCAAGTTCAGACATGATAGTGTATGGGTAAGGAGAAAAGGTTCGGTGCTGTGGATGTTTTGTATGTTAAATGTGTTGCTCTGATTGGTTAATAAATAAAACATTGATTGGCCAGTATCCAGGCAGGAAGTATAGGGGGGACAAGGAGAGAGGAGAATTCTGGGAAGTGGAAGGCTGAGGCAGAGAGACGCTGCCAGCCGCCGCCATGAAAAGTGAGATGTAAGGTACTGGTAAGCCATGAGCCACATGGCAACTTATAGACTAATAGATATGGGTTAATTTAAGATATAATAACTAGATAGTAAGAAGTCTGCTTCGGCCAAACAGTTTGTAAACAATATAAGTCTCTGTGTGCTTACTTGGTTGGGGACTGGCAGGTGAGAGAGATTTGTTCTGACTGTGGGCCAGGCAGGACTGGAGAAAACTCCAGCCAGGTGGTTTATCTGGCTGATCTTGGAAGGCTGCTTGGAGGAGACCAGATGCTGGAGAGATGAGTAGGGATGGGTAAGACATTGACGCTTGCTTTTCAAGGACAAAGGTGGTCTGGGTGGAGCTTTGGAGAAATGCAGATTCCTGGGTTTGACATCAGCCTGGGGCAGGGTGAGGCCCCATGCGAGCAGCTGGGATGTAAAACCAGGATCAGGGCCCATCAGGAGCGAGGCTCAGGTCCATTCAGAGACTATGACTAGAGTCTTGAAGGGGCATCTCAAGGCTGTGCCTGGAGCAGCCAGCTATTTTCACCTCTTCAGATAAGAGGAATTAGATGAAGCACAGTTGACTCTGAAGAGGCAATTCTTGGATGTGCAGGTTGCTAAAGACACTGAGATTTTCATCTGATATAACAAATAAAGGCCTTCTTTGGAACAAGGAAGAAAACCATTTGAAAGTCAAGCCATTGTCTGTGGTGGTTATATTGTGCATCCCAATAGACTTATCTGGGGGTCTGGGAACAGAACAGCCACTATATTAAACATAGAGGTCAGGCAGTGGTAGCACACACCTTTAATCCTAGCATTCCAGAGACAGAGATCCCTCTGGATAACTGTGAGTTCAAGGCCACACTGGAAACAGCCAGGCTTGGTGACACACGCCTTTAATCCCAGGAAGTGCTGGCAGGAAGCAGAAGGGTGTATACGGTGTGAAGCCCAGGAACTAGAGGACTTTTAAGCTTTGAGGCTTTTAGCAGCAGTTCAGCTGAGATCCATTCGGATGAGGACTCAGAGGCTTCCAGTCTGAGGAAACAGAATCAGCCGAGAAGTTGGCAAGGTGAGGTTAGCTGTGGCATGTTCTGCTTCTCTGATCTTTCAGAATTTACCCCAATACCTGGTTCCTTGTATTTAATTAATAAGGCCTTTTAAAATTCATCTATAATTGTCAGCATGGTGGTATATGCTCATAATCCCAATACTTGGGAGGCTGAGGCATGAAGACCAGAAATCTGAGGTAAGCCTGGGTGGGCTGTGTAACCCGACTCTCCACCCTGTCTCAAAATTCAAAAAGCAAATCTAAAGCAAACCAAAATGAAACAGAAAACATGCCAACCTCTCCAGCCCCAAAAGAACAACAACAATCAAAAAGGATTCATAATTTTTTTGGCTAAGCCTGTGGTAGACAAATGTTTCCTGTAAAGAACCAAAAAGGAAATACTTTCAATTGTACAGACCATATGGTCTCTGTCACAGCTTTAATCCATTCCATTGTGGAACAAACACGATGTTAGATGGCGTATAAGTGAATAGGCATATCCATGTCCCAATAAAACTTTATGGATGCTGAAATTGAATTTTATGTCATGTGCACCTGTTGCAAGATGCTACCCTTTAAAAATTTTGTTTTCAACAATTTAAAAATGTAAATTCTTGGGCTTGGGATGTAGTGGATTATCTAATATGTACAAGGCCTTGGACTTGACCCCCAGCATCACAAAAATTAATAAAACACAAATTCTTATTATTTCCAGTAGCCAAGAGATGGGTCTACATAGACCAGAAAAGTATTCAGCTTTCATCTTAAGGATGTTATGCTAAGCGAAATAAGCCAGTCGAGGAGAGACGAATATTGTATGATTCCACTTACATGAAGCATCTCATCAAATTCATAGGAGCGAGAAGTAGAATGAGGCTTTCCAAAGGCTTGGGGCAGGCTAAGGGTGGGGTCAAAGTTGTGCTTAATGGTTATAGCATTTTAGTTTTACAAGATGAATGTGTGCTGGGGAATCAGCTTCCTAACAAAGCAAACACACTTAACATGACTGAGCAAGACATTTAAAACAGGTACATTTTACTGCCTTATTTTCAAAGCCACAATTAAAAAGAAAAAGAAGTGAATTCTTCCACTTAAGCCTGGCAGATTTTGCTATTTTTTTTCTTCCAAACTATAATTACAAAGGAAAAAGAGAATCTCCTTCACTGTAGCTACACAGGAACAGGCCGTAGACTCCAGAGACAATCCAAATCCAAATCCCTGCTTCTCAGCGTCCCCAGCAAATCCGCTAACCACAAGGAGTGGGAAGGTGGTCCCACGAGGCCACCCACAGATCTGTGAAACTTCTTTAACCCTGCTCCATAATGCATGTTACATTTAATGTAGATGTGGCTTTCACTGTAAAAAAAAAAAAAAAAAAAATCAGTAGGAAATGGATGCTTGTTTGGGCTCAGTGAGGCTGGATAGTTTAGTCCCAGAAGCACAGTTCAAAAGGGCAGCAGAGGACTGGGTCTTCCAGTGGACACTTACTGCAGAGTGAGTCATGTTCCCTTTACCCCATTTCGCTGTCCATTCCCAAACACTAAACACTGCTGCACCCCCAATACTTATGCCTCTCCAAAGCCATGATGGCCAGCTACTTTTTGGTTTCTCCCCAGAACCACCAAACCCAAGTGTCTAATATCACTCACTCTGTTGACTTTCTTCTCCCCTTCAGATTGTGCTTTTTTAAATCTACCTGTAATTAATTTTCCCCCTCTATCTATCTGTTTATCATCTATCTATCTATCTATCTATCTATCTATCTATCTATCATCGATGAGGATTGAATTCATGGGGTTGTGCATGCTAGGCAAGTTACTTTACTTCCAAGTGAGATCCATGCAGCTTTCTAGAGCATTCTCTCTGAGCTGCTGTCTAGCTCCTGTGTCCCCAACCCCCAGCCATCTTCCTCGAGAGAGTGAGGCATCACTTACAAAGGACCCGCCTTGACACTTCGACACATCCTGTCCTGAAGCCCACACACTTCACTTGATGGCCCTGAAGACAACCTGTGGGTTTTTGACAATAACCACTGTAGCATCACACAAGGCAGTTCATGGCTGGCCCTCAAAATCTTGTTCTGCCTTCTTGTTTTCCAGCTCCTGGAGACTACAACTTTCTCACTGTTCTGCCTTTTCTGGAAGAGTTGGAATCATACATTTAGCTTCTTCAGACTGGCTTCTCCCAGACACACACTTTCTAAAATAAAAAGCAACATGCATTCCTCAAGTGCCCATGCTTCTGAGTTGGATGGTACATTTACATTCTACATTGAGTTCACACAGACAGCTGGATCGTATAGGGACACACACAGTCTGAGTTCTGCTGAGTGACAGGAGAAGCCAGCTAGGGATTTTAAATGATAATCTCCAAAGTAGAAAATGAGCCATGGAAAATCAGGGTTTGATAAACAGCCCCCTTTCCCACCCCCCTCGCTCTGTTTCACTTCTTACCTGTTTCTTCTCAGAGCACTGGGGAGCCTGGTGCTAACCAACAGGTTATACACATCAGTTATTAAGCAAAAATGCTGGCCCTGTTTAACAGGGTGTCCGGATAAGCACTAGCAGGTGGGGGAAGATGGTATTTATTTCCATGAATTCAATCCCCCGGACCTTTAATAGTAAAGAGATACTTATAAACAAGTAATTCAGAGACATCACAAATACTAGGAAAAAGAAAGCGAGGAAATGTCAGAATGTGGTCTGCTTGACCTGGAAACTGGTGTTGGTCTTCGATGGTATGCTGTGGCTAGTTTTCAAAGCACCCCCATCCCCATCCCACGGTGATTCTGTTATCCTGCTCTGACAACACACCAGGCACACAGGAGGCAGGGGACAGGCGGGGTAAGGCCGGGCAGTTAGGGTTTTAACAAGCCACTGTTTCCCTCTCCCCCATGCTGAACGTTCAGGTTTGAAAACCACTGATCTGAAACCCTAAAGAGTGAGTGCATGGGGCTGGAAGGTTCTGGAAGGCTGTGAGTTTGAAGAAGGAGGCTGGGGTGGGGAAACAGTGTTGAAAGGTTTGTTAATTAGAGACCCAGTCCCCCTGCAGCCTCAGAGCAATGTCCAACTCTCCAATCAGATCCTGGCCAGTGCTCTCAGGGGCGGGGAGTCCAGGCTTGAGACCACAGGGTGCCCCTTCCGGAGTCTCAAGCCACCTGGAGCTCCAAAGTAGGCAGGAGAAGGTGGTGTCTGTTAAGTCGCTTTACAGTCTCTTTCTTCTATTTCTGGTTGTGAGCCTAGCCTTTAAGGGCTGAGCCATCTCTCCAGCCTTACCAGTCTCTTTCTTAAGAAACTTGGCTTCTAGCTTGTGGCTCTTAAAAAGTTTTCCCCCAAAGAGGACCCTAATGCTAAAGTTGGCTTAAAATGATGACTATTATTATTAATTATATTGTTACTGTTCAGTAAGTCCCTGACAGTAACTCCATTCGACCGCATCTCTAGGAAGCGCCCATCATCTCCTTTTGTGTACACCCTACTACATCTATTCACCTTCATCTCGCCTGGTCTGCAATAAAAGCACCCCAGTGCCCAGAGCGTCCAAGCCCTGAACCCCACTCGCGATTCCTCCCAACACCTCCATGCCTACGGACAGAGATCAGCGCGCCCAGCTTCCTTGCAGGCCAGCTTTGCAGGGCACGACCCCACCAGGGTGATGCCTAGCTCAGGGAGCCGGGTGCACCGGAGCCGACGGAGCCCGCCCGTGTGGAGGGGCGGCGGCCTTGCCGGCGGGTCCCCAGGCTCCTCCCCTGGGGTGGCCAAGCAGGAAGCGGGGCGGGCGCGGCGGGGGCGCGGCGCGGGGGCGCGCGGGGCGTGCGGGCGGGCGCGGGGCCCGGCGCCGGGGGTATGCGCGGGTCTGGGAGAGCAGCCCCGGCGCACAGCCGCGGCCCCGGGCGCGCGGCGCGGGGCGGAAAAGCCTGTTTACACAGACTGCACACCGCCTGGGGAATAATGCAGTAAAGGAAGTGAGCAGGCTCGGCCTGACTGCTCCAACTTCCTGCTCTCACACACAGCAGAGGAAAAAAAAAAAAAAAAAAAGAGGAGCGAGAGAAAGAAAAAAAAGGGGGAAAAATCAGGATCTCATTACAAGAGCAACAGACCGTCTGCAGACGCCTGTCAGCATGGAAAGTCGGGGGCTTTCGCCCGGGTCCTCCTAGAAATCTCCCCAAGAAGACTCCCAAACGCTCCCCCACATCTGGGTAGGTTGCAGGACTGTTTTGCCTGTTGCTCCGACGCTTGCAAAGTTTTCTTTGGGCTAGTTTTTTTTTTCCTTTTTTCTTTTTTCCCCTTCTTTCTTTTCTTGGACTGGTGGGGGTGGGGCGGTGGGCGTTGTGGGGTGTGGGTTGTGGATTGTGGTGGGGGAGGTTGGGGGTGCGTCCCCAAGGGGGAGGATGCTGCGCGCCGTCACCGCCACCGCCACCGCCACCACCACCGCCACCACCGCGGGAGCTCGTGTGCCGGCCTGGGGGCTGCGCTGCGAAGCTAGTGGACGGGGACCCCGGGCGTGCAAGCTCCCGCACCCCTGCAGGCTGGCGAGCGAGGCTCCGGGGCCCTGGGATGGAGGATGGTGGCCGGAGCCGGCTGCGTGGCTGGAGGCTGGGTCGCCGCTGACCTCCAGCTGGGGCTGCGGTCGGGATTCCCTTCAGCATGGGCACCAAGGCGCGGGGGCTCAGATCCAGGGAGGGCACAGGGATGGAGAAGGGGGTGGAGGACGTGGGCCGTGGAGATGTGGGGCCCGGGGCTGCGTGTCCACTCTGGCTGGGCAGGTGACCCCCGCCCAGGTCACCGCCCCAGGCGCACGCCCAGTCCAAGGGACCTTTAAAAGCCGGCCGAGTCTGCTGGTCCGGATTCGGATCTGGGAGATGGGCCGGGCAAGGGATGCTCTTGAAGTTCTCAGTTCTTTAACTTCCAACAACTGCCTGCTGGCCTGTAATGTTACTGGAACTTTTTATTTTATTATTTTTTGGAGGAGAAGCGGGGATTAATTTGGGGGCGGGAGCTACAAAAAAAAAATTAAGGGGTCTCTGTTTTGTTACGTTTTCTGAACCGAATCATTGCGAGGATAAGCTGCAGTTACGCGGCGGGGTGGGGGTGGAAGCAAGAAAGGCTATTTCAGAAACTGCAAAAGGGGCTTTTTAGAAGAAAAAAAAAAAAAAACGAGTGTCGGGAGAGTTTCTGGCTTGTCTGGAAACGGCAAGACTAATTGCCGTGCGCTTCCGCTTTGAAACTGGCTGCAGACAGCATCTTGAAAATGACTCACTGAGGAGCTCACAAAGAAACTGTGGTTTGCAGCTTCTCAGGTTTATGTATTTGTGCCCTTTTACAGTTTCCTTTGTAGTGTTCGAGGGTCCCCCGCCCCTTCCCCGCCGGCCCCCTCCTTCCCTCCTTCCCTCCCTCCCCGCTTTGAAAGCCCCTTGCTGGCCTTTAAGTCCCTCCAGCCCTCTGCCCGAGGTGGGGACAGTTGGGGGTGGGGGTGGGGGGAGGCCGAGTTGTTTTTGGAGTTGGCTGGGGAGAGGGTTAAAGGGATTCTGCTGCTGCAGGGGGAAAAAAAAAATCCTTGAATTTTCCACTGGCTGCCGCAGGAAGAGAGAGCCTCTTTAGTCATTGCTAAGTAATGTCTGCACACACACACACACACACACACACACACACACACACACAGACACAGACACACACACACCGACTAATCTCATTGGGAGTTTCCGCTGCTCGGCACAGGAGGGGTTTTGTGCTAGCCACTGTCAGCCTGCGGAGCAGGCGCTGCTGAGCCAGGAAAGTCACGGCCTTATTGACTTAGAGGTGCCTCCTCCACCCTGCCAGTCTTTCCAGGGCCGTCTCGAAAAAACTTGGAAGTCTCTGGCCATTTTGGTTCACAGGCTAACATGCTTTTCGTCTGTGTGTGCATGCGTGTGTGTGTATGTGTGTGTGTGTGTGTGTGTGTAAGACTTGATTGGACAACAGAGAACAAAACAACACACACACACACACACACACACACACACACACACATGTCTGCCCATCCTCTCCCATCTGTGCCTGGGCTCTGTTGGGGGGGGGCGCTGGGAAACCCAGCATATTCCGGGCATCTATTAATGAGCCTAAATCGATTTCTGAGCCTTGCTACCCAACAAAATAGTCTCTGGTCTCTCTCCTTTCTGTGGCACACATTTATTTGGAAAAGGTCAGTTATGGGTTTGAATTTATGAGGATTATAAAATTAGAGATTGTGTTAGGAGGGCCTACAGGTCAGACAGTTAAGGAGACTGTCGGACACAAGTGTCCTAAGAGCTTCCAGTAATGACTCTGCTTGCCAAACCCCCAGAGCATGAAAAGTGATGGCCTTTCGTTGCCAAATATAGCTTGGGCCTTCTGGCTTTTCATTTTTTCTTCCTTTCTTAAGTCTTTAAATGTTGACTAGAAATGTGTAGCGTTACTAAAAAGGGACTTTTAGGGAGCCCCCCCCTTGGAAGCACAGGACTCATTCTTGACAAGGATATGCTGCCTCTTCAGACTTCCAAGGTGTTACCATGACTTCTCCAGTGGCAAATGTACCCCCAAAACAACCCAGCCAGCCCACCCTATCTGAGTGAGTGGGTCCAAGTTCAAGATTTCTCTTGCACCTTTCCTAGTGTTAAGTGGGCGGTCAGTGAACTGTTGGTGCAGAGTGACTGAGCTGGATGACAGAACTCTGAACTGATGGGGAAGCCTTCTGAGTGCTCACAGGCACCCCTAATCCAGTGGTTCTCAACCTTCCTAATGTTCCTCGTGTTGTGGCGATCCCCCGCCCCCCAACCATAATAAAATTATTTCCATTGCTACTTCATAACTGTAATTTTGCTACTCTTATGAATCGTCATGAAAATATCTGATATGTGACCTCCAAGGGGTTGTGACCCCCCAGGTTGAGAACCGCTGTTCTGATCAGAAGAAGGACGGGTGTCAGAGTCCATCCAAGTTATTGAAGATGCTTGAGATCTGCTTCTGTGGTTTTTCTTCAGGGCTGATTTTGCTTCCTGTAAAGAACACCTACCAGGGTGCCACTGGCATCCACTGGCCGATGCCTGGGGTGCTGCTACTCATTTAACAATGCCCGGGACACCTCCCCATAAATAATCTGCCAGCCCCAAGTGTTAGTAGTGCTTACACAGAGGGACTGTTCTCATTCACCTTACTGGTGACGGTGATAAAATGCTCTCATGGGTATTCATTCAACTAATGGCCATCAGAACTCTTCAGTTACCCTTTTCGTGAGGGCAGCATACTCTTTATGTCTGTTTCGGTCTTTGTCTGTCTGTCTGTCTCTGCCTCTCCTCCTGTCTGCCTTTTTTTCCCCCTCTGGTGCCACAGAATGACAGATACTAACATTGTGATGCCGTGACTTTTGTGAGCAGAATTTTTGAACCTTTCTCAGCTTGGACTCTTCACACAACCAGTACTGAAGCCTTTTAGATGGGAAGGGCAGTATTTGGATGGGGGAGAGCAGGATTTTTTTTTTTTATCAGCCCCACTTGAATTTTGAAGTTACCTAAGCATTTATTAAAAGCCTCCCCTTTTGTCATCTGTAAGAAAGCAACTAATTAAAAAAAAATGCTACTATACAGTAAATGCAGCTCTGAGGTCATACATTTAAATTTATGTTTGTCATAACTTTGTGGAACTTAAATCTGTTCCTGAAATTGCTTTTAGAGGACTTCCAGGCAGTGTGTATGAATTAAAATATTCCTTCTCAGTGATCAGATACTGGATTTTGTGTGTCCTGTGCCACTAAATTATATGTATATAGATGGTATTGTCAGATGTTACAAAATGTAAGCCCAAGGCACTTAATTAAAACATTCCCCTGGGATAGGACTCCCTGGGGTAAGATGAGTTATTCCTTACTAGTAGGTAGTTTGGGTCCTTGACGTGCATAGGTGAAGACATAGTCCTCTTTCCTTTCCTGTGTAGGCAAAGACATGGTCTTCTGTCCTTTCCAGGCCTCACGCTCCTCATCATGCATAAAAAGCAAAGGGCTCTCCCTTTGTTTTGGTTTTACCCTGGTGACCCTTTTCCTCAGCCTGCTTTTATTCACTCGTATTTGTGAGTGGCATGACATCCCTCACATTCACCAAATAGCCTTGTATGTTCCAGGCAGACATTTTCTGTGTAGTAGACGCCTTAGCTCTTCTTGACTGTTGAAGGGTGATTTAGAGCAGGTTGGAACCACACCGGTCAAAAGGCATCTTCTAAAAGTTACTTTTTCTGTTTTTCTTGGTTGTGAAACATATCACAAATTACCCTAGGAAAACATAGAAAGCCACAAGGACAACAATAAACATCTCCAAAAATCCTGCTGCTAACATGTCGTTGTATATTTTTGTAGTCTTTTAAAATGTGTGCTGTGTATACAGACACACAGGAACATGTGTGCTCGCAAGGTTTTATTTGGAGTTATGTCGTACTTTTAAAAATAGCTGATTTTCACATAGCATCCCACATGGTGCATTTTAATAATGAGTACCGAGACTCAAGTTGCCAAACATTGAGCTTGTGTTTCTTGGGGATGGGTTGACATGATTTCTAATGAACTGGTCTTGTGTTCTGTCTTCTGGAATGTACTCAGAATGCTGCCCTCTTGAAAGATTGGGTTCCTGTGTGCTGTGAAATTTGGGATTTTGATGAGTTTCTCTATGACTTAAGTGTGAGTCATGATTTGCAGTAGAGTATCGGGCTGTGGTAACAGGAAGTGAGGGCACTACGTGCCAGAACAGAATGCTAGATGAAGGAAGAGAATGGAAGTTAAGCTGGAAAATACACCTTGGGATGATCCAGATGTGGAGGGGAGAGGTGCCGGTCCACATAGACAACCCTTATTTATTGCTGTATCCATACTTCCCAAACTTTGGTGTTTTAAATTGATTTTTTAAAGAAAAAACTCAATATTACTATTGCCAATGGCCAGTTTGAATTGAAGTCAACCTTTTGGTTGAAACCATGGCAGTGACACCATGGTGACTCCATTTTTGCCATGTAGAGTGCAGCACCAGCAAATTAAATTACCCCTGTGTTTGTGTGGTTAGTGTTCTGTTAACAAGTCCTGAAGGCCTCCAAAGGTGGTAGCTCATTCTGTTTTTTAAGTAACTGCTCTTCAAATATTTAACTCTCTGTGATTCTCTTCCACAATCAGAATTAAAATAGCCTTGTGCTCATTCCTGGAAATCCGCACCCAGGTCAGCGGTTTGAGAATAAACTTTGCAATGGTCACTTCAGACAAATGTGATTTGGGTTGAGTTGTCTCTCAGAATGAACTCTAGCAACTTTACTGACATGCAGTGATTTACATTTCCTGGGAAGATTTACTGAACTATTGAAAAAGTTCAATAGAATTTATAACTTATCTGAGAATTGTACTTGCATAATTTTAAAGTCATCAAGATGATTGGTTGTAATAACATTCGAACTTGAATCAAACTAAAATGAGTTGACTCACACACTCAAAGTGACTCAAAGGCTTTTAGTATTTTTAAGTATTTCTCAAGCCATAGGAGCTAAGGCATTCCCATTTAGTCACGAATCTGATAGGAATCATGGAGTAGATATAAAACACACATATCTGGATGTGTTTTCTAAAGACTGGTTAGGTTAGGGCTCTCAGCAATAAGAAAAACAAACCAAGACAATAAGACCCTGATATATTTTTTACCTTAACAGGAAGGGAATAGGTGTTGCTGGGCTTGGTGTGTACACCTCTGACACCAGTGTTTGGGCAGTTGAGACAGGCTGATTTCTATGAGTCTGAGGCCAGCCTGCACTACAAAGTGAGACCCTGTCTCAAACAAGCAAGCAAGCAAACAAACAAACAAAAGAAGGCATTGGTTTACATACATTCATATGTAATATTTTTATTTACATTACTTCAAAGTATTTCCTGGGTATTTTTTTTTATTCCAATGGGAACAGTTTCATGATTCTACCAAGCAAATTTTTAAATCCCAAAATTCCTCGATAAAATACTGCAGTCCTTCTACTTAACTGTATGTATGGCTAAACATGAATCAGTAGGATATGTGGATTTCCTCATCATACAGGAAAAGGAAGAATCTCTTCTAGTTTATTTGATGTAAAAAATTTAATCAGTGTTGTAGGAAAAATGAAACTATTGCTTTAAAACTAACTGGGTTAAGGGGATATTACTTAATCATTCTGTGCCTCAGTTTCCCTGGCTGGATGGTAATGTGACTGAAATGGAGAGGCTTGAATGTCAAGTCCCAAGTCCTATAGCAGGTTTTGTTTGTTTGTTTGTTGTTTGTTTTTGAGGGCATATTTGGCCTTGTGAAAATGTGATATGAATTTTTTCTGCTACCTTAGGACCAAATGTAGCAATTTAAGTTTCCTGTTGACTTCACTTGACCCTTTATTGAATAAGGAGGACCCAAAGAAGGACAGTGCCACCCGCCCGGCTTCCCTCCATTCTCCCTGAGTTTGGGGACAGAGCTGAATGTTGTGCTCATTTCTAAGGACCTTCTGCCCTCTCATACTGCGGAGCACAGTGACTGAGGTGGGCTGGGCTTGGAGTCTGAGTTGTCCCAGAGAAGGTCCCTGTCTCCAGGCTAAGCCCTACCTTTTTTGTGGGAGCTTGTGAGTGTAATGGTATGCTCCATCACCTCTGCTGCTCAGAAGGGCTCCCACTGTCTTTATCCTCCCCTGTCCCCAGACCCTGGCAGCATCAGGAGCTCCAGCCTTTCTGAGCTCACACCAGCCTTTGTGCAGTTGGCTTCCCTGCCCCACCAGATCCTTCCAGAGGATGCAGCTTGGGGTGAAGACACACATCTCTAGCTGCAGTTGCACGTGATGGATGCAGCCAGACTCGTCAACATGTGGTCCTTTCTTCTGTTCCTCAAGCGCTTACTGTTCCCTCTGCACTCTGCTGGGAATCCACTCTTCAGAGGCTTGCAATCAACAGTCATCCTTTATTTATATTGTTTGAATGAACTTAGTAGTTTTCCTGGTTTTTTTTTTTTTTTTGGCATACAGGGTAGTAGACGTCATCATGTCATACATGCTCTGTACATGTACATCACTGTACCATGCTGACACCACTTTACCTCCCTCCCTCCCTCCTCGGCTTTCTCTCTCTCTCTCTCTCTCTCTCTCTCTCTCTCTCTCTCTCTCTCTTCCCTCACTTATCCCCTCCCAGGCGAAACCTGTGCTGGCCCTCAACCTTCCCTTGGGACCCCTGCCCTCAAGAGAGGCTTTATTCCCAGGTTTCCTCATTACCCAGACTCTTACTGTCTGAACCCAGGAGCTAAACAGTTACAGGTGTGTATATCCGGAGACTGGCTGTTATTTTTAATTACCTATTAATACCCCTTACCCCAAACTCCACAACCAAGGGTATGTGATAATATGTTGTCTAGACCCTTGAACCAGATAGCTTCAGAGAGTGAGGGGTCCTTGCAAGTGTGTGCAGCCTGATGTGTTCCACATCTGTGATGCCCATCCGGCTGGGCGCTCGCTTTGGGCCCACATCTGTTTTTCTCGTCCTTATGTCCACCCAGCGCTGTGTGCAACACTTGGTACTTGGTGAATTAAAACCAAAACAAAGCCAAGAAGCCTTATCAACGTAGCCTGGGCTTGATAAATGGCCTTGTTGTGCATAGACCCAGCCCTTTTCTAGAAAGTGCCCTGCTGAATTGCTAACAGGCAGGTCTCCTGGCTAAATCATAAAGCCATCCAAGAAGAGAGTACCAATGCCATTTGCCATAGTTTTTATTTAAACTTCCAAGGAAGGTGGGTGTTCAGAAACTGGGTTACTTTGTTACTATTGAGACAAACTTGGCTCTGATTTTAGGATCAGTGTTAGCCCAAGAATGGCTGGCTACAGCTCCGAGGACTTTCCTAGAAAGCACTTTCCAGAGTTCCTCAATTTTAAAGACACCTTACTCCTTTATGGAAGATTTCAGGACAAGATTCTCACAGTTGCCCTGATCATCCGTTTTGAGTCCTGCCGTGTTCGGATGAAAGCCTTTCTTTACCTAGAAAGAACATGAAGTGTCTGTCACCTTTTGAAATCAATGATGTTTCTGCCCGAGTTTAACATAATAGAAAGATGGGTTAAAGACCAGCTCATTTATTGACCAAGGAGGCCTAGTTATACTAACTAGTTTCCCCTTGGTTTTGCGAAGGAGCCCTTTGTTGGGGTCAAGTCTGTGTTAACCAGAATATATATGATCAAGCAGGTACCCTCCCCCGCCAGCCCTGCCACCATGATCTTAGTCAGAAAAGAGTGACCGAAACAAGCCTCAAGATTTACCCCAGGGCCAGCTCCCCAGTGTGTCTAGGAATTAGCTGGGAGACTGCTCACGCCCGTAGCTTGTCATCCTCAAAATGATGTCACGTACTCTCACGGTGCTCACCTAAGAAATACTGCAAGCAAGTAAAGGGGGTACTGATGTTGGATGACTGTCTGACATGAAATGAAGAACGTCTTGCTGGAAGGCTTCACTGAATCTGGACTGGAGTGTCCCAACACTGTCCCCTTCTTGGAGTTTGTTAGATTTGCCTTTGGAGGTGGAGATATAAACTCTACTTATTAGGATCTTTAAAAATTTTATAATTTAATTTAATTTTACATATCAGCCATGGATCCTCCTGTCCTCCCCTCTCCCGCACCCCCCTCCCCACCTTCCCCCCAGCCCACCTCCCCATTCCCATCTCCTCCAGGGCTTATTTTAAAAAAATGAAAGAGATGGGTGTGGAAAGGGGAGTGTACATATGTGTTTGCTTAGGTAGACAGTGGCTGCTGGGTCTAAGAGAACCTAGCAGGATGTGACCTCAAAAGCGTCCGAAACAGCTCGCTCTCCTATGGAGGGAGCAAGGCTGCCTGTGCGGGATTTGAGCCCTCTTTCTGTACCTAGGAAGGTGCCCAAGGAATGTTGTTTACTGTGCCTCTCCACCCGGAAGAATCATTGTTTCAATATAGGAAGTCAGGCGAGAGCCTGGGTTTACGCTATAATTTTCAGGAAAGAGAAAGCTTAGATTCCCAATAATGCCAGCCAGTCCCATTATGGACAGATAAAGGAGGCACCCAGGCAGTTAGTGCTGTCTGGAAGGTTAAGTAGCAGATTCGCTGCCTTAGTTTCTTTGTGTGATCTTGGACTTGAACCCTTGGAGTCCAGGACTCAGGATCATTGGTAAGGAAGTTATTTCTGCCTTTGTCCATCTCTGTTCTCCAAGCTTCACCCTCAGAGGCCATTTAGACCAGAGGGCATTAGTTTCTCTCCATCTCTGTCTCGTTCTCTTCCCCCCACCTCTCCTGCCTCCTCCTGTCTCTTTAAAAGAAAAAAGTGTTTTAGAACTGTACCTCCAAATGCTCCTAGCCAAAAGTACGCGGCCTTGGGCAGACTCACTTCATCTTTGATGGCTGAGGCAAAAACAGTGTGGTCAGCCGGCCGCTTGGTATCCTGGGTTTTGGTGAATTCCCTTAAATCACCCCGACTCTGAATGTATGATATGTGGGTAAATAGACTAATGTACATGATATTGAAATTGTCTTTTAAAGTGAATCATTTTAATCACCAAGACGCCTGAATCAAATAGGACAATGCAAGAGTTCTGTGGTTCTCAGAAGGTTGAAGGTTGGATTGGGATATAGGTCAGTCGGGAGAATGCCTCACTGGCACACGTGACCCTGGGTGCCATCCCTAACACCACATTCACTAGCTGTGGTAGAAATAATAGCTCGGTAACCTCAGTGCTCCAAAAATGAAGGCTGGAGAATCAGAAGTTCGGAGTCATTCTTGGCTACGTAGTTAATTCAAGGCCAGCCTTGGCTACACGAGACCCTATCTCAAAATGCCAGCAGCAGTAGCAACAACAAAAACAGTATTAGACATAGAATTTTGTCCTTAAAAGAGTAGAAGCTGTCCTGGGGAATGGCTTAATAGTTACCTATTACCTTTACAGTGCTGATTGGATCCCTAGGTCCCACGCATGTGGCAGCACTTGCTTGTAATCCCCGTGCAGGGGAGGCAGAGATAGGTCAATCCCTGGAGCTCACTGGCCGGTCTGTCCTCATTCCAGAAGGTGGATGCTATTCCTGAGAATGACGTCTGAGGTTGCCCTCTGACCTCTGTATACATGTGTACTCAACACGTACACACACACACACACACACACACACACACACACACACACACACACGCTTAAGACCTCATTGTAGAAGATTATAAATTCACTACTAGGGACTAGAGAGATGGCTCAGCGGTTAAGAGCACTGACTGCTCTTCCAAAGGCCTTGAGTTCAATTCCCAGCACCCACATGGTGGCTCACAACCATCTATAATAAGATCTTGTGCCCTCTTCTGGCCTGCAGGCATACATGTAGGCAGGACACTGTATACCTAATAAATAAATCTTAAAAAAAAAAAATCACTGCTAGATTAGACTATTTCACTTTCCAAAGGGGTAATTTTCTTCTTGATTAAGGGGGGAAATACAATCTAAATCCTGTACTGGCTGTTATTATAGCTCATACATCCATGCTGAGGGAAGAAACAGCATCAAGTTGGATGTGGTAATTTCAGAAAGAGCCACCTCCATGAATGGCAGACTCCCGCATAGGAGTTCAAGGAGGGATGTTTGATACGGGTGTCATCTTTTTCATTAGATGCTTTTGATGACCTTTGTGCAGCATCACTCATGAGACGTGAGTGAATGGCCCATTGGCAACACAACACTGTGTACTTATTCAGTGTGTTTGGATGATGAATTTTTGGAAAGGTTTTAGGTGTAAGACATTGGAGAAGACTTCAATTTTGAAGTCACGCACTGTGCATTCTGCAACCATCTTCTTAGGAATAACAGCATCTATGAAGAACACCAAGGTATTTTCAATGTGTCCCATTCACTTACTGCTGTTGTCCAGGTGTGGTTTAAAATAGACATTCATGAAGAGTTGAGTGACCTCTGGCTTACCTCAACACCACTGGGCTGTTACTTCCTGTTTTTTGGTTTTTTTTAATTTTTTTTTTAAAAGAGCTTTATTAGACGTTATTTACCATTGGAGGGAATTCTCTGCATCTGCCAGTATACCCACGTCCCATCTGCCTAGACTTGAGCCCATGCAGGAAAATGCAAGAGGAACACATGGCATGCAGGCCAGTGAAGCTGATGGGGCCAGTCGCCACCTTCCTGACTTCAGATGCCACCACACCTCCACACTTGCCCACACATGAGTGGGTGAAGACACACTGATTCTAGCGTCACTTCCAAATAGAATCTGAAGACCAGACTGGGGTGCGAGCATTAGTGTCTGGAGTTTTGTTTCCTCAAGCATGAAACAGCTTTGCTTTGAGAATGATAGATCCCAGAAGCACCCAGCTCCTAGCACAGGTAACCACTCTGTGAGGGGCTCTCTATGCTTCTCCAAAAGCCAAACACGACATCTCCAGCCAACTCTCGTCCATAAACATCAGTAGCACATAACGGCTTTGTGTGAGAATACTGTCCCTAACAGCACCGGAGATCTGCTCATGTCAGATACTCTCAGTCTCGATACTGGCAAGTGTTTTGGTTAAGCAAAAGCAATTATAATACTGTTAGCCTCCTGCAAAATATCAGTAGTTCCAATGTGCTATACAGAAACATTTTAATCTTAATCATATACTTCTAGACAAAGGCGAGATCAGCCAGCTGATTTCTCTTTCTTTATTTCTTTATCTATGTACCATTAGGAACCAAGAGATTTAAAAGTTGCAGTGGAGTTGGTCCTGGGAGAGAGAAGTCTAGGAGGGTTGAGAGTTGTCTGAAACAATCTTCTTGTTATTCTATTGATGATGGTGGTGGTGGTTGTAGTGTGTGTGTGTGTGTGTGTGTGTGTGTGTGTGTGTGTGTGTGTGTGTTAGATACAGAGCGACAGAGCTAGACACTTGAGAAATTATCGTCTTAACTTTGGTGGCCAAGACAAGCTCCTAAGCTTCCATGGTAGACATGGCCTTTCTCGTTCGCCAGGCAGGGCTTCTGTGAAGGAAGCTGGAAGGATGTGGTCCAGGATTCCTATTGCTTGTTCTGGTTCCCTAGAAAGCTAGTCGAATGCACCACACATTTGGGAAGCAGATCCTCATGGAAAGCTGTGTTTTGGTGATGACAGTTAATGACATGGAGATAAACAACCTGTCTGTTGTCTGTGACACTCATAGTGGTTTGGAAGGAAAGGGGTAGTCATGTTCTTGTGGAGACAGGACCCACGAGAAAGGAGAGGACCTATAACTGTCTCCAAGAATCTCTAAATGTGATGTCAGAGGTGGCCAGACCATGTGCAGCTGGCCAGGAGAAGAGGAAGGTACCCAGATGCCTGGGTAGCACTCTGCCAGGAAATTGCCTGACCATCCTTGTATCACGTCTAGGATGTCCAGGACAGCTGTGCAGACTTCCCATCCCCAGAATCCTTTGGAGAGGAAGGGATTGTGAGGTAGCTCACACCTAACCCCACCTGGGACCCCTTCCTTCCTAAGCTTGCACCATGCTTCCTGACCCTACTCAGCCCCTGTGCCCAGGAGCAAGAGAGGCCACGTGTAAGCAGGACCTATTGCAGGGTGCCATCAATGGCCAAGGAACAGCGCTGGGACTTTCAGCTAGAGGAGCTGACATGACTTTTACTCAGTGCTTCCGTTCGCCCCCCACCCTCACCCCACCCCATGTTTCCACTGGGTGGTGCTACAGGAATTCCTACCTTTTACCTCAGGAGTTTCCCCCTTCCCAGAAAGACGCCTCTGCAGCATAATAGGAGGAAGTCCTGATTTAGAAAGGTTTTGCAGTTTCAACACAATGGGAGAGCCGGAGGATGCTCTGGCAGGAAGCGCCTCGGTTTCGGGATGTGGAAAACCCACCATCATTCTGTGGCGTGCAGAAGTGTTCTCACTGTATCGGCTTATGTTTTTGCCTCCACCAGCCTCCTGGTTAGCACAGTAAAGCTTTCAAGTTTATCTGAAGGATTCCAGTTTTCCGTCTCCCGGAAGTGGCGTGGAAGATTGCCTTTATTTTGATTATTATTATTATTATTTTTTTGAAAAGCCATCTTCAGGTATCTAAGTGAATAAACCCTTCCTGATGGTAACACAAACACTGATGTACGAACACCTCTTGATTAAGGAGACCGCTGAATACTGGAGTCTCCTCTTACTGGAAGGACCGTGGTGCATTGTTACTTTGTTATTTTGTTGTTCCTGTTTGTGGTGCTTGGTGGCCTTAACTCATGGTCTCAAGTGTACTGGGACTGCTCTAGCCTTTAGCTGTGTACCCTACCTGGATTATGTACTTTTTATTTGCAAAATACTTTCAGTCTTAAAATTTTTTTTTCACTTTGCCCATGGTCCTGTCAAGAGTGACCTTGCCTTCTGTAGATGGGGACCCTGAAGGAGAGAGCTACCTGTGTCCTATCTCAGAGCCTATAAACTCAAAGGCTTGGTAGGCGCCAGGGTTTTGTTTTTGTTTTGTTTTGTTTTGTTTTGTTTTCATAGCCCAACTCCCAATGTCCATCACCCACCCCCAATGCACAAGACTGAATTTATTAACATTATAAGCTAGAAATTCGGGGAGAAGATTTGCCATTCCAGGCAAGACCTCTGAAATACACAGATAAAGAGTGTTGGGGAGGCGTGTCCACTGCTTTACATTGAAACTCAAAGACAGTTGGCAATTTTTAGTAAGTTGAATTGCCCGTCTTCCTGATGGGAAGTCACTGAGGCTGCTCTGGGTGCCAGGTCCCTTTCAAGGGCTCCCACACACAGGTCGGGGACCCCAGGCTGTCCCTCTCCACATGAGGAACAAGTCTCACGACTCATTTATGAGTGCCATGAAGTGCCCGTGTTTGGGGTTAGGTTTCCCCTCCTTCTGTCCTCTGGTTCCACAGCCCTGGTGTCCACACGTCCAATAACAGGACTGGTCCCTCCACCTCTGAAGAGCAACCGAGTTCTGGAGTTCACAGAGGCTCGTGGCCTGTTCTGTCATTTGTCACCGACCTTCAGCCTGGCCTGGTGGCACAGGCCTGAAATCCCAGCTACTCAAGAGGCTGAGGCAGGTGGATTACAATTTCAATCAGTGTCATCTTAGGCTCCATTATGAAGTCAGGGTCCGGCTTCAACTTACCCAGATTTTGACTTAACATTTAAAAAAGTGAGTGGAGAGTTAGGCCCACTTGTCGATGGTTCTTTGCACCGTGTGACTCTGAGGCTCAATTCCCCATTAAACAATCCCACTGGGTGAACCTGGCAGGTCCATCTGATGTCTTTTTCCTGTCTGTCTCTCTGTCCTTCCCCCATCTGTCCATCTGCCTGTCTATTTCTATCTCTGTTCATCAAAGAAATTGGCTAAAATAAATTGTGGCAGAATAACCCAGATTCCTTTAAATTTTTTCATTTCTTTGAGACAGGGTCTCTCTATGTAGCCCGGGCTGTCCCAGAACTTGCTCTGTAGACAAGGCTGGCCTCGAACTCACTGAGATCCACCTACCTCTGTCTCCATGTACCACCATCCCCAGCTCGGATTCCTTCATCACACGGCCCAGTCAGAGTCCCTGGAGTCACAGAGTGGTGAGATCAGAAATGAAGGGCACCCCTGTACTTTATCCTGCCGAGAACGTCACTGTGCCTTCTGGCTATTGTCTTAGCAGCAGAGAGGTATGAGAAAAAAGCCTCCAGAGCAACTGTCCTCAACCTTCCTAACGTTGTGACCCCTCAACACAGTTCCTCACGTGGTGACCCCCACTGTAAAATTATTCTTGTTGCTACCTCATAGCTTTTTGTTGTAACTGTTAGGAATCAGAATGTAAATATCTGTGTTTTCCCATGGTCTTAGGTGACTCCAAAGGGGTTTCGATCCACAGGTTAAGAATCACCGCTCTAGCGTGGCGGTGTGTGTTGTGATTAGAGATCCGGCCTTTGGAGCAGATATTCCTGGGTTGGGGGTCTGTCTGCTCTTCTGGTTCCTGGGGCCACGTGCATCTGTCTTTGTGTTTCTGAGTCTTGGCTTCCTGGTGGACAGGGCTGATGGAGAGTGTGGACATGTCCTCAGTGTACTAAACACAATGCTTGGTCCATACATGGCCATCGAAGGTTAACAGTTAGAGGAAAGGCTCCTTTAAGGCTGGAAGTTTGGGCCCGAGCTCTTTTCTGGAGAAGTCCATGGTTCTTAGTATTGGCAGTGGTGGAGAATGTAGCCAGTGTTTCCTCAGACCAGGACTCTTGATTTGGAACTTATAGGTCCCTTTTTAGATGGCTACAAACCCTGCTGACATGATATTTCCAAGCATACACGGGTTTATATCTGTATGCATAGACATGTATGTAATATTTTTCCCTCAGGGAGTCCTCAAAATGGTCTGTGGGTCAAATGCCCAAGGAAGACCCTTCCCTGTGTTTGTGATGATGATGTGTGTTCCCATCTATTTTAGGTGTGCGGTTATATGTTTTAGGTGGGATATATGAGATTGTTGCTATTTAACGGCGTTTGACCGTGAGAACAATTATTTCATATTGTTCAACCTAGCAGACTGTGATACGGAGGAAATGTACCTTTGAGTTCCCTCACAGTGGGGCTGCCTGTAGTGAGGCGTATATTTACAGCTTCCTTTCCTGTTCTGCACCAAAGCCTGGCAAGTTCGAATTCATCAGGCAGCTTGTAAATCTATTTACCTAGAACGGCTTCTGTTGGGTCCTGTGTTCTGCAGTTGTCTTGAATTTTCACTGGAGATTCTATTGAATTCGGGGATTCATTGCTTGAGAGAAGCCAAAAAGTCCAACAGGCACATTCTTAGCCCTAAGCACACGAGCGTTGTTTTGGAGAACGGTGTGGTTGTCGCGTGGAGGGTTAAAATAGAGCGGACACATAGGCCGAGTGAAACCAGAGCAGCAGTTACAAAGTGGGACAGATGTGGGAGGCCAGGTTTCCTGTGGCCCATTTTCCAGTTTCCTGCCTGCAACCTGCAGAAGAAGAGGAAGCTGTGAGGACCCTCTGATGGGGGCTGTGCCTCGAGCCAGAAATAAGACTCACGCAAAGAACCTGGACAATGAAAACAATCGCATGGAAAGTACATGTGCAGGTTTTCATCCAAAAAATGTCTGGAACAGCCCTGCTGCTGCTGCCGAAAGAAAAACATGGTCCGCATCCCTGGGGTACGGGGGGGGGGGGGGGGGGGGGGGGGGGCGGGGCAGCCGTACCCACCCTGCCGGAACCTCAGTGTTTTACAGCCCTCCTCCTCCTCCTGTCTCAAGACACGGTCTGCTTTGTGAGCCCAGCTGGTTATCTGGAAAGAGTTTTCTCCCCTCCATAGTGCTATGGTTTCTCATTCCGTCTCCTGGACCTACTGATACCCAGAGAGGTGGACATGGACAGACCAGTGACTGCAGCTTCCCTTGCGAAATCTGGGTTTCTTTCTTTGATCTAGCTGCTCCATAACACGTGGTCTGTTGTTTTCAAATAAGCAAGGAAGTGGCGGTTTGTATGTTGAAGATAACCTTGCCTGCTCTGTTGGTGTGGCTGGCCACCCGGATAGTGCATGTAGGGTTCAGATGACCAGAAGACACTGGCGAAGTGGATAATGCCTTATTTCTTCCAAGAGAGTGATTGCTAAATGTCTGTGGGACCCTTAGCTTTTATTAAGCATCTATGAAGCCAAACACTTCATCCCCACCCCACCCCACCCAGAAAGAAATTAAGATTAAAAAAAAAAAAATGGGATCGTTACACACCTGTTTAGTGGGTGCTTGTCTTTCATTGTGTGTTGGAATTGCTGGGGATGTTGGGAATGCTAATGAAGTATTGGCTAAAAATATTTAGCCAGTTTGTGGAATCCTTGCTTCTTATAAGGCAGCTATGACACACATAAGCTTTGCCGCCGTCTGCTTGCACACAGGATATTATTCTGAACTCCAGGGCTGACCCAGGTAGAACTGAAAATTGCATCTTTGAGGTCCATGGAAGGTGTGTGCTTCTGGGACAGGAGATATTTATTTATCCTGTCAATGGCCCACCTCTTCTCTAGGCCCAGGAAGAACAAAATGTACCTTAGGAAGCTTTGGGACATTGCCATATGAGAGATCAAAGAGGGTCTGTATGAGGCGGGCGAGAGAGGTCTGAAAATGTGGGATAAGATAGGGTTGGGCTGTGCCCCGCCGGGGTGGGGTGGGAAGTGGATGAATTTGCGGATGTTGGAGGAAGTAGAAGGACACTGTCGCAGTGGAGATGATGTAGACATCCATTTAGTTTCCAAAGAAAACAGCCTTGTATGGGAGCCACCAGCAAGCCAGTCCAGTCCTTCTAATTTACCCACAGATGACAGAGTTCCAGAAGAGTTGGGCAGTTTGTGTAGACAGTGAATTGTAATCCTGTTATGACAGTGGTTGTCAGCGATTTCGCCTGAAAATTCTCTCCTCAGATGGAAGAAGCATTTTTAAAACACGGCAAACTGCCGGGCATAGTCTAGAGGGTAAATTCCTAGGGTGAACAGTACTCACTTCTCTGTGCTGTTCTCTCGTTCCTTTTAAAAACATTAACAATCTATAGCTTATTTACGGAACAGAAGGAGAACACAGACATTGGTTGTCCCGTGGGAAGAGCTTTGGGGAACATAAACCCCTTGACTTCATGTGTTTATTTTTCATTTATGATGGTTGGCAATGACTAAAATGTTTCTTGAAAATAAATTGTGCCAGGTGGCGGTGGCGCATGCCATTAATCCCAGCACTTGGGAAACCGGGGCAGGCAGATCTCTGTGAGTTCGAGGCCAGCCTGGGTTACAGAGTGAGATCCAGGCCAGGCACCAAAACTACACAGAGAAACCCTGTCTTGAAAAAACAAAAAAAAAGGGGGGGGGGATAAATAGTAATAATCTTATGCTCATCTCAGAAAAAAATACCCACACACCAGTGGTTCTCAACCTGTGGGTTGTGACCCTTTATGGGGTCAAACGACCCTTTCACAGGGGTCACCAAAGACCATCAGAAAGCATGGGTATTTACATTCCAATTCATAACACTAGCAAAGTTACAGTTATGAAGTATCAATGAAACAGATGTATGGCTGGGGATCTCCACCACATGAGGGTTGCAGCAGCAGGAAGGTTGAGAACCATGGCCTGAGACAAAAAGACTTCAGAGTTTGTAGGAGTTGCTTGTTCGTGGACTTACCAAGTTACTTTTCCACACCTTGAAGTGACCTGTCCAGGCTCTGGGCAGACCCCAGATGTTTTCCTGTCCCTTGACTTCAGTGGGTTTGTGGTTTCCGTCCATCCCCTTGGCCCGAGGTGATGTGACAGCCCTGAGCCCTTTCTTCAGTGGACAAGGAGCTGCGTCCAGGAGAAATGCCAGCAAGAGCCCTGGTTCTTTTTCATTTCTGCATCCACACAGATTTTAACCAAAAGACAGCCTCTCCTCTGTGAATCCTTCACACGGGAGTGTCTCTTTCCTTCAGCTTCCATGTCCGCGTTTTCTTGGCTCGTTTCTTTAGTTACCACATGTAAGGAAGTCAAAGACAGTAGGTAGGGTGGCACACACCTTTAATCCCAACACTCGGGAGGCGGAGGCAGGTGGATGTCTGTGAGTTCGAGGCCAGCCTGGGCTACCTAGGGAGTTCCAGGACAGCCAGGGCTACAGAGTGAGACCCTGTCTCAAATCAAAGCAAAATGGAAAGAAAGGAAATCAAAGAGCATCCCTTTACCCTCCCAGCTGCCACTTCTGTACAACGGCAGAAGCAAAGCGGACATGCTAAGAGGATCAGGTGTCAGTCAGTAGAAACAAACCAAACCAAGCAAAGAAGAACAAGCAAGTGAGGATTTGGATTTCTAAGAGCGGCAGCCCAAACCTGGCTTTGAGCGAGGCGTCTGCAGCCAATTCACAGGAGGACATCTGGCGCCACCCTGTGGCAGATGGGGAGTAGCACACCCTCCGACAAACAGACCTGAGTTTCTGAGGGGGCGGGGGGGGGGGGGGGAACGGATCTCCCAAGCTGTCAGTCTCCCCTGGGTGTGTTTGGGACGACAGCAAGAGTGGCCAGCTGGTTCGTCTGAGGCATCTTTCACTTTGTGATTCTTCCCTAAGTTTTGTTTTGTTTTAAAGCAAGAGAGACGACCAGGAAGAATAAAAACCATGCTGTATTTACATTAAAAAAACAGCAACAACAACAACAACCTGAGTGTTGGAGACACCAAGACAGTGAATACTCAGAGTATACAATCACCCCCACCCCACCCCCGTGCCCCCTGCACCTCTTTATTCTGTCTATTGTCCTCACCATCTGGCGTAGGGAACCCCTGTAGATTATGTCACCCACAGACAGAGACTTGTTGTTTTAGAGAACCCCTCCTTCCCCTCCCCACTCTGCAGATCTCATCCACTGAACTCCCTGGCCTTCTTCTGGAACACAAGATCCACGGGAGCAGAAATGTTCCCAGGGGCAACATGAACAGCAGGGTGGCTCTCTGCTGAACTGCCCAGCCTGGAGGCCTCGGGAGTTAGGGTCTTACGCTAGTGGAAAGGATCAGACGGTAACAGTGTAGACAGTCACATCCCAAGTCACCTTTCAAGCCCACGGGCACGATGTCGCTGAACGTTCACCTGGACTTCAGTGACTGTATCGAAAGCCATTGCCTAATGATAGAGACCAAAGTGCATACAGGGTCTGAATGACGCCTTTGAGCTGGGCAGAGGCCATCTGATGTCACGGCCTCATCTGTGAAGAGCATTCCTGTTGATTAAGAATTTGACACCTGCCGGGCGGTGGTGGCTCATGCCTTTATCCCATCACTGGGGAGGCAGAGCCAGGCGGATCTCTGTGAGTTCGAGGCCAGCCTGGTCTACAGAGCGAGGTCCAGGACAGGCTCCAAAGCTACAGAGAAACCCTGTCTTGAAAAACAAAAACAAACAAACAAACAAGAATTTGGCAGCCACTAGTGTTTAAGGAGTACTTACTTACTATATCCCTGGTATAGTTTATTAGTAACCTAGTAATATTTCACAGTAATCTGCAAGGCAGGTGTTTTTACCCTTTCGCTACCATTAAACCACCACCACCACCATTATAACACCACCACCACCATTATAACACCACCATCACCATTATAACACCACCACCACCATTATAACACCACCACCACCATTATAACACCACCATCACCATTATAACACCACCATCACCATTATAACACCACCATCACCATTATAACACCACCATCACCATTATAACACCACCACCACCATTATAACACCACCATCACCATTATAACACCAACACCACCATTATAACACCAACACCATTATAACACCACCAACACCATTATAACACCACCACCACCATTATAACACCACCATCACCATTATAACACCACCACCATTATAACACCACCACCATTATAACACCACCACCATTATAACACCACCACCATTATAACACCACCATCACCATTATAACACCACCATCACCATTATAACACCACCACCACCATTATAACACCACCATCACCATTATAACACCACCACCACCATTATAACACCACCAACACCATTATAACACCAACACCATTATAACAACACCATCACCATTGTAACACCACCACCACCATTATAACACCAACACCATTATAACACCACCACCATTATAACACCACCACCATTATAACACCACCACCATTATAACCACCACCACCATCACCATTATAACATCACCATTATAACACCAACACCATTATAACACCACCATCACCATTACAACCACCACCACCATCACCATTATAACACCACCATCACCATTATAACAACATCACCATTATAACACCACCATCACCATTATAACACCACCACCACCATTATAACACCACCATCACCATTATAACACCACCACCATTATAACACCACCACCATTATAACACCACCACCATTATAACACCACCACCATTATAACCACCACCACCATCACCATTATAACATCACCATTATAACACCACCATCACCATTACAACCACCACCACCATCACCATTATAACACCACCACCACCATTATAACACCACCATCACCATTATAACACCACCACCACCATTATAACACCACCACCACCATTATACCACCACCACCATTATAACACCACCATCACCATTATAACACCACCATCACCATTATAACACCACCACCACCATTATAACACCACCACCACCATTATAACACCACCACCATTATAACACCACCATCACCATTATAACACCACCATCACCATTATAACACCACCAACACCATTATAACACCACCACCATTATAACACCACCACCATTATAACACCACCATCACCATTATAACACCACCACCATTATAACACCACCATCACCATTATAACACCACCATCACCATTATAACACCACCATTATAACCACCACGGTCATCATCCCCACTTTACCTGTGAGCATATAGATGTACAGAAAGGTGAAGTCACATCCTCAAAGTCCCACAGGCAGGCAGGGCAGATGCTCCAGAATCTTGTCACCCACCGAGTGCTTTCCCAGCATGCACAAGCCACTCCTTCACCTAGCATCTTGCGGGTAAAGCCATGCAGTGTCAAGGTTCCAGAGAAGACCCCTCTGGCTGGTGGGATTCAGATTTTTGGAGGCTAATTTATGGCTTTGTTTATTATAGAGATCTGGCGTAAAATAACCTGTCATTGGTACTCAGTCCTGCCCTACAACGCTTCATTGTTTCCCTCCAATCCCCGTTTGTCATCCCCATTTGCTTATTCATTTCAGTATTCCTCGCTGTAAATGCCCCATTATTCAGACTTTTTATGCCGTTAGAACATCTCCCTAGCTCCCCTTGTCGATTAGTGAGTAGAAGATTGTCTCTGGCCTGTGTTCGTCATATATCTGTCTAGCAACTGCGATTTGATCCTTGTTTGAAAATTCCATGGCAAAGACAGTTCTTCACTTTCACTGTCTCAGCAAGCCCTTATCTGACGCCTGCCCCAGTCTGCATGCACAGCCCGCAGCCCCTGCCCCCTTGTCCAGCTGTAGTGATTTTCCGGAGCCCCTGTCTTCTGACACACTGCATAATTTAATTCATTGTGTGTTTTGTTGTTCACAGCCTGTCTCTTCCACGGGCGTGTGAGCTCAGTAAGGACTTAAGTCCTTTTGTCTACTGATGTATTCCAAATAACTAGACAGCATCTTGGCACAAGATGGATACTTAAAAAGAGAGAGAGAGGAAGAGCTAGAGAGTGATGTTATTGGTTGAGTGTAGCGTATGTACATCTTATTTAAAAGAACCTACAGTGATATACATAGTATCATAGCTTTCAATTAATTTTGCTCTTCTTTTATTACATTTATTTATTCTTGATGTGTGTGTGTGTGTATGTATGTATGTATGTATGTATGTATGTATGTATGTATGTGTACACATGCGCTTGTGTGTGTGTGTCTGGGAACACATGACATGGCATGCGTGTGGAGGTCTGATGGAAGTTTGTTGGAGTTGGGTTCTCTCCTTCCACTGTGTGGATCTCGGGGAGAGAAATCAGGATGCCAGGCTGTTGGGGAAAGTGCCTTTATCTGAGCTGTCTTGCTGGCCCTGTTTTGTTTTGTTTTGTTTTGTTTTGTTTTGTTTTGCGAGATGTGGACAGGTTTCCGTAAACATCATCTGCCATGTGTGAAGCTAATTGTTCATTTGAATAGGCTCGGAGAGGGTTGGCTTTTGCCTCTGAATTTCATGTCATCCTTCAAGAACTGCCTGTCCTGAGCCTTTTGGGCACTGCTTTGCCCCTTTACATGTAAGGAAGACCACAATAAAAAGTGTGGTAAAGAGAGATAGGTTGTCACTACTGCCAGTGGATCCGTCGGCTGCCTGCCTTTTTAAAGGAGGCTATTCAGATATGATAAGCATTTTATTTTGTTATTTTAATCATTTAATTGGCATGGTAATTGTATGTATTTATGAGGTGTGATGTGGTGTTTTGATGCTTGTGTACTGTGTGATGATTGAATCAGCAGCATTAATTTATTCAGTACATCAAACGTTTATCAGCCCCATCTTCTAGCTACCTGGGAATATGCAATCTGTTACTATTGGCTTAGCCACCCTGCTGTGCAGAAGACCCAGGACTTAGTCCTCAGGTCTCTTGTGACTTAGTATCCCTTCTGACTGGCCTCTGCCCCTCTCTCCCCTCACTCTGTTGTCCCCAGGCTCTGGGAACTGTTCTTCTGGACTCCACTTCCTGGAGACAGGCTTCTTAAGACTGTGCTTGCGTAAAGTGCAGCACTTGGCTTTCTGAACCTGGCTTATCCACCTAACATAATGCCCTCCAGGTCCATGATGAGGGTTTTATCATTTTAATAACCGAATAACATTGCATGATGCTTGTAACCTATCTCCCCATCTGTTGATTGACAAGGCGGTTGATTTCATGTCTTGTTGATGGGGACTAAGGCTGCTATAAACACAGACGTGCAGATCTCTCTTTAACATGCTGATGCTATTTCATATGTGCCTTGTGATGGGGTGGCTGAATTGAGGTTTTTAGGCTTTTCCGTGGGTTATTCTTCTGTAGCTGGGCTAATATGTGTAAGGATGGTCATTTCCACACACCTCTCACCAGCACCGGACAAGGTGATCTAACTGTACTCCACCCCAACAAAATCCAGCCTGGACATTCCAAAGTAAAAGGGGCCCTGGAGCGGGCTGGCGAGCTCAGTGGCTTCTGCACCCACTCTCTCTGTAGAGGTAGAGAGAAGGAAGGGCCTTGAGAGGGAAGGGCCCTGCAGGCAGCAGGCTAGAGGTGAGCTCCAAGGAATATGGCAAGTCAGGGAAGCACATCCTGTAAGAGCAGTGCGCCATCTAAAGCTGGATGGTGCTGTGTACAGGGAAGGGCACTGGCGGGCTGGTGAGATGATATGGCGGATAAGATGCTTGCTGGCAAGCATTTTTTGAGCTGGGGATCGAACCCAGGGCCTTGCGCTTGCTAGGCAAGCGCTCTACCACTGAGCTAAATCCCCAACCAGAGAAGCATTTTCTAATCAGCTAACAAACAAACAAACAAACAAACAACAGCAACGAAGTGTGTTGTGTGTTCCCTTCAGTGTGTGAAAACTTCGAGAGTGGTTTGAGTGTAAAGTCGTCCTTACTGGAGGCTGGGAAGGTTCAGGGTGCTGGATAAAGGGAGGTTTGACCGCAAAGACCAGTGCACATACCTGGAGGAGCAAGTTCTGGCAAGTTCTATTTGAGGGACTCTATACTTTACAATAATCGATTGTCTTTCGTACGAGGATCAAAAGACAGAGAAGTCCCAGGCTCCAAAAATAAAGAAGAAAGAATTCACCTCAGTGTCTTTTGTGTGTGCTGACATATATATCCTAACTAACAAAACCAAAGTGTGGGGGGGGGGGGGGGGGGGAGCGGCATTTAAAAGCCTAGACTGCCAGGGAATGGATGTGGGAGCATTTGTCACATTTCTTTCAAGTGTTCTGTTCATTGGGAGCTCCCAGGTCTGGGCGACCAGCCAAATGAATGTCAGCTGATGACATATTGTAACTTAAAGCAGGCTTTGCTGCCAGGACCTTGTGTTGATGCCGTGTTACAATATGATACAGTCTCATAGATAAATATACATGTATCCATATAAGTGTTTGCTATATACAGTTGATAATACAGCCAACATTCCAGCCCAAGAGGCAATGCTTTCTTGAATTCTTCCCTAGTTAAGTCCCACAGTAAGCTAAGTACAGCCCCCACGGTTCTTAGAGCATACCCCCAGGGTCAGACGTCAGAACCTTTCTCTTCCCCGGACATTCCAAATGACAGGTATTGTAGCTGGAGGGTGGGGCAACATGACACATGGCCGTGTGTCACAACAGCTCCAAGTTACACAACTTGATCTTGTCATCATTCAAGTGAACAGAAGAAATGGAGTCAAAGAAATATAGCTTGTGTCCTTGGGGGAGAGGGCAAGGGTAGTGTCCTCCGCTGGTGACTCACCTGTGCCTGGTCTTGGCTCCCTGGTGCCATGCAAAATGGCTTGATGATGGGGGTCCAGAGCCGCCTTGTGCCTTGGAGACACACACACACACACACACACACACACACACACACACACACACAGACATACACACACCCCTCCAGAATGACTTCTACAGTGGCGAGACTCTGAGGAGGCTGAAAGGGAAATATGTCTGACGCTCACCGCAGTGTGTGGTTTGGACTTCCAACACAACGGAGAACTTTGTGTGACTCAGTCATCGAAACTGGGGCACCTACTAGGGCAAAGCAGTGGCTAGCGTGAGTTTGGAAGAGGAGCAAGTCTGTGCTGGGTGGGACAATTTCCACACATGAAGCCTGAGCCCTGAGTCACACCCAGGGAGCCCAGTTGCGCACAGCAACTCTGAGTGATCTTCGAACGCTCTGGCTTGCTGCCTCCCAAACTGACGGTTGTTGGGTGGCTCTGAGGTCCTAATCTCCCACGCTTGCCTTCTGTAGGCCCATTTCTCCCCTTTCAGGAATCTGGGAGTCCCTGCCGCTGGGTGCCCCATCTCCACCATCCACTCGGTGGTCTGTCCCCTGTCTGCCCTTTCCTGCCTCCTTGAGCTCCAGAGGGCATCCTGGTAAAGGGAGCAACAATTGGGATGTTACAGTGGTCAGCTTTTGCTGTAACGGCGCCATGTAACAAATTGCCCCAAGAACCCTTGCCTTGCTCCCTGTGGCCTAGATAAAGACACATGGCCAAGCCCAACTCCCAGGATGCTGAAGATGGAGGGCCCCACTGCAGCGTTGTGCCGCCTGGCCCCCTAAAAGAGCAAAGCAGGGAAAACTGGAAATAAATTCTTTCATATTCTTGGTGTCCAAATTCTGGCCAAACCTTTGGACAATAGCTTATTTGAAATATATTAAAAACTTTTTTTTTTTTTAGCTGAGGATCAAACCCAGGACCTTGTGCTTACTAGGCAAGTGCTCTACCACTGAGCTAAACCCCCAACCTGTTGGAAACTTTTGGAAGCCATGTGAAGGGCTTATAGGTACAGAAAGAGGCTGCTAGCTTGGAGGTCCACACAGACAGAGCCACAGGGACCGAGGAAGCCACATGGGGACCCCACAGGTTGTACTGAGTCCCTCTTCCCCGTGCACAGGTTGGAACCCACAGAAGGGATTCTAGGAAACACAAAACCCCAGAACCTGGTGAGACCATGGTATGAAATGCACAGGCGCATCTGCTTTCTTCCTGTCTCTTGGGGAACAATACTGGTTCCTGGCAGTTAAAGGTTGGGGCTGCTGGGTATGTTCCCACCTGGCCTGGGAGCCTGAGAGAGAGGCAGGCCTCGCCCTTCCCTTTCTGCAGAACTCCGAACTGGTAGGCATCTCTCTGCCTCTCCAGGAAGGTTCCTCTGAGTGGCCACGAAGTTTCAAAGATACTTAAAAACTCACTGCCAGAAGGTTTGGCCAGAGACACCCAAGAATTTGAAACGTGTGTGGCTGATTTGAGCTCATTAGGAGCTGGAGCCTTAACACTGCACATCCTGCCAGAAGCCCTGCAGAGGTCAGGAGTTGCTGGTGTGGTTTGAAGTCAGAAGCCGGGGGTTGACTTTCCCAAACCCAGTGACCACTGTGGTGAAGGCGGATCTCTTTAAGAATACCCCCTTTAAAGAGTTATAAATAACACACCCTGTGGGTGTGTGTAGCACGTTCTTAGTCTGGATTTTCTCTAACAGAGACACCCGCGTGGCACCCATGTTGCCCAGAGAAACAATGAGATTCTTTCTTCTGGTTGGGCCTGTCAGAGGAAACAGGAAGTGAATGCTTATCAGGGATGACTGGGGGCTTTCATATGGCAAGGGGGGCGGGAGTGATGAGTGCCATTAGGATCCCAAAGCTGATTTTTGTGGTGCCGCTGTGGAACCCAGGGCCCGGGCCATGCTGGCCAAGCGCTGTCCCACTGAGCAATCCTCCTGCCCTCTGGAACCTGCTGGAAGAGGTGGAAAGATGTCAGCCCGTTTGAAGGTCTGACTGAAGGGTCTGCTGGGCCTGCCTCTCTCTCTCTGGCTCCTTGGCCACCTAGAAGCTGGTCTATGAAGGAGCAATGGAGACTCACTGTAGAGAACTCAAGGCCATTGCTCTGTCTTCTGGGCATCTTCGTCACTGTCCCTCATGGCTATCCCAAAGACTCTAGTGTATCCTCATTCTGTTGGCTTGTCTGCACCTCACGGCTTGACTCTCGTGTGTCATGAGGTAGAAGCCTGGCCTCCACCTTGGGACCTTTCCTGAGCATTCTCAGCTCAGCCTCAAAAGCCCAGCTCCATCTGCCCAGATCAGAACACCCTCAGCGTTTGTTCATGACAGCTAACCTGTAGAAAAGCTTTTCCTAATTACACGGATGATAGTAAAATAAATGGGTAGGGCTGGGCAAGCCGGCTCAGCAGGTCTAAGGGTGCCTGCCAGCAAGTCTGAGACCCCAAGTTCAATTCCCAGGACCTGGAGGAAGGAAAGAACTGACCACTGCAAGTTGCCCTCTGACCTCTACACCCATGCCACGGTGTGCATGGGTACACATGTGTACCACACGCGCGCACACACGCGCGCACACACACACACACACACACACACACACACACACACACGATGAATAAGTGTAATAAAAACATAGGGGTAATCTCTTATGAAGATACTCAAGTGAACAAAATTTGGAACCTCCAACAACCCACCTGAACTTGCGTCAGTGTGGATGAGTTAGTGTTCAGTAGGTTCCAAGAACAAGAGAGCAGCAAGTTAGGAGGAATGAACGCCAGAGTTGATGCTACAGGCAAAGGCGAAGGCTAACGTATTTTGTGGGATCTCCTCTCCTGGTGGGACAGACGCTTCCCACCTGTGTGCTTGAGGCTATGGGGTTGGGACAGCTGCATGATAAGTGCCTGGGCAGTTGAAGTCCTCTTCCGTTGGCCATGACCGGTTTGCATCGGTGTCTACCAACGGGGGCGTCTGCTCTCTGTAAGCATTGTCCTGGGTTCTGACGTCACTGGCAATGCAAAGTGTAACCAAGCCCTGTCCCTTCCCGGCAAATGCCACGCTGGCTGTGTAGTGTGAAAGGACCGTGTGACCAAGGGATGCTGCGTCTTCCTCACCCCAGGCCCCTGTTTAAACTCAGTCAGCCCCGGCAGGTGCTCATGGCCACATTTCAGCAAGTAATGGCCGGAGAAATAACCAAAACACAGTTGACGTGATGGGCGGGAATAAAGCCAAGCCAAGGAAGAGTTGGGTGGGGGATCACTGGTCGTTCCTGTAGTCAATTGAATGCCACATAGCTCCCAGTGCAAGGTGACCGCTGCTGGTTTGTATGTCATGAATTCCAGTTGTGTTTCTGCATCCAAGCTGCTTGCAAAAGCGCAACCAGAGAGTCTGTGTGTGGCAAGGTGGTCCACTGGGATGGGGTGGGAAACACTGTGGCACTCTCTGGAGCAGAGCCATGTGTAGCATGTGTAGTGCCCTGGCCTGCGGGGGGGGGGGGTGGAGGGGTGGGGGGCTCCAGCTCTGACCTGCCTGCCTCCTCCACCCCACCCCCAGGTAATGGAGAGTGCAATCACGTTGTGGCAGTTCCTGTTGCACCTGCTGCTGGACCAGAAACATGAGCACCTCATCTGCTGGACGTCTAATGACGGCGAGTTCAAGCTCCTCAAGGCGGAAGAAGTGGCCAAGCTGTGGGGCCTCCGCAAGAACAAGACAAACATGAACTATGACAAGCTGAGCAGAGCCCTGAGATACTATTACGACAAGGTAAAGCCATCCTCAGCCTCAGAGGGAGGGGGTGGGAGGGGGGGCGGGGTCTCCTCTCCCAGCTCACCGATGAGGGCAGGTGATGAGAGCAGGTGAGCCGATGCCTCGGCTCAAGTTAGAAGACAGAGTGATGGCTCAGAGGCAATTCAGTCGGTCAAATGCATATCCTGTAGGCGCAGGATCTAAATCCAATTCACCGACACAAAGGCCTGGTGTGGTGAAATATGCTATCCCAGAGTCAGACAGGTGGAGACGGGAGAATACCAGGGACTCAGTGTCCAGCCAGCCTTGCCTGCTTGTCAGTTCCAAGCCACTTAGAGACCCTGTTTCAAAAAAAACAAAAAAAAAACAAAACAAAAAACAAACAAACAAAAAAAAACCCCGATGTATGGAACCTGAGATATGATGGCCACATGCATACCCATGACCATGTGTACAAACAGCACAGGGAAAGCACAAGAAAATGTAAGTTATTTATACCTTTAATTTTGAGAAAGATTTTCCCTCCTCTGGAAACCTTTAGTTTGTTACTGGGGCTCAGATCTTGTCTCCCATCCCCCCACTCTCCACCTCCCACTTGTGTAATTTGCTGAAGGCAGGCTGCCTGCCGACAGGGGTGTCAGGTGGCTGTGGGGCTTTCCAGATGCTGCTCTGGGAGCAGAATAGAGTCTTTCTGTATGGGGGTGCAGTCAGAAGAACCTTCCTTGGGAAAGGGCAGTTTGGAGATTCAGTATTTGCCCCCTGTGTGCTGGGGGTGAAGCCCAGTGCCTTGTGCATGCTAAGCAAGTGTTCTACCACCGAGTGACAGCCCCAGGCCCTGGACATGTTATTACTGTTAAGCATCTGGCATCTCAGTATCCCTGTTTGTGAAATGGGAATCAGCAATTCCAGAATGCAGGGCCTCTGTGAGGATTCACTGAGCCATAGCCTGCCAAGTACTTCTATCTGTGCCTGGTATGTGACATTTGGCATGTTAGTAACTTCCCTAGTTAGAAACAAGGCCAGTTCTGTTTCTACATCAAGGTGAGAGAGCACTATAATTAAAAAAATTAATTTTATGTATCCGGGTGTTTCACTTGCATGTGTCTGTGCACCACATGTATGCAGTACCCACGGAGGCCAGAAGAGGGCGCTGAATCCCCAAAGACTGGAGTTAGAAGCTGGGAATTGAACGCAGGTCTTCTGAAAGAGCAGCTCTTAACCACTGGGCCATCTCTCTCTCCAGTTCGTAGAGTGCTTTTAAAAGTGAATCACAGCACAGTTGCCAAAGCCTGGATGTTTGGCGTGAATTTAATTCATTTCTCACAAATTAGTTAGCATGCTTCGTAGGGCAAAATTCCTTCTATTTAGTATAAACGTATCCGGTCCATAATTATTGGGCATTTCTGTTTGAACCTGTGCTTGCTGACTGTTTAGCTTCTTGAACACAAAGGTTTAGAATCCTCGTAAACACTGTGAGCTTTTGTTCTGGGTTCACTCTTCCTATGAAAAGGTGAATTCAAACTGATTTAAATATTAGTTCCTGATCTATATTTAGCGCCTTCTGTCTGCAAACCCCTTTGGGATTGAAGACAGAAGGATTACACGTTTCAGGAAGCGAGGACGTCATTAATTATAAAGGGCTCCTTTCTGTGCGCCTAATTGCATGTGATTATGTCATTGGAGAGCTCAAGGTGCATCCCATTAATGTGACAATTAATTAATCCTGGCTTAACGCAGAGTCCTCCGAAGATGTGAAGGCACTTCTCGGCTAATTGCACTGTCTGGAAGCCAAGCAGATGGCGTCTTGCTTTGCCTTTCCCCCCGGGTTCCGTGTTCTGCCGTGGGAATTGGGGGCCCTGTAGGAAAAGAGTCTGCCTCGCCTGCTGGCGGAGAGCCGTGAGCTTGGCCTCTCCATTGTTTGAAATCAAGGTGTTGGAGAACAGAGGGTTTGTCCTGTCAGCATGGAGGGGTCTGTGTCAGGGCTGGGGAGTGGCTGTTGGTGGCCCCCAGCGCCACTGTCTAGGGAGAGCAGCTTCAGCTGGAGAGAGAGAGACAGTCAAGCGTCTCCCTCGCACGGTGAGACCCTGGTGTGATGGCGTCCCCGTCACCCCAGCACTGGGAAGGCAGAGACAGGAAATCCTCCAGGCTCATCGGATAGCTAGCCCAGCCCAACGGGTGAGCTCCAGGCCAAAGAGACCCTGTCTCCAAGGAGGTGACTGGTGTTCCTAAGGATGACACCTAAAGTCCTTTGGCCTCCATGTGCATGTATACGAGTGTGCACATACACACATATACACATGTGTGCACACACATACACACAAGTACAGTGTACATACTCACAAGTGCACACACAAGTATAATTCACATACATGCACACACAAGTACAATATAAATACACACAAGCACACATACATATGCACACACACGTACACATGGGTGCAGTATACATACAAACACATACACATATACATACAAGTACAATAAACATACACATAAGCACACATATTTATGCACACACACATGTATACACAAGTACGGTTCTCATACATACAAACACATACATGTACACACCCTTTTTTTAAAGGTGCTTTATAGCTGTCAGTCAGGGAGTGTATTGCTGCTTTCTGTGAGGCGTCTAGGGACCTGGCCCGGGCAGTTCCTGTTGAACTAAATGACTTTAAACCTGATGACACTCCATGAGACAGGTCCTTCCCTAGCCTCTTATACAAAGCAGAACATGAAGACCAGGCTAGCCCACACAGCCGGTGAGTGGCAGGGCCTGGGGCCCGGCTGCTCCGTGTTCTTTAAGACACAACCTTGACTTTACTTTGGAACTTTGGAGCTGAGGTTGACTGACCATACGCTCTTCTGACCTCACGAGTTGGGTTTTGTTTTGTTTTTTCGAGACAGGGTTTCTCTGTGTAGCTTTGAGCCTTTCCTGGAACTCACTCTGTAGACCAGGCTGGCCTCGAACTCACAGAGATCCACCAGTCTCTGCCTCCTGATTAAAGGTGTGCGCCACCACCACGCAGCCCAGTCCCCAACTCTTAAAATCTCAGCAATGCCACGCTGAAGATTTGGCTTCCACCTTCCGGACTCTGGGGACCCGCTCCAGCCACGGCCACAGACGCTCACTACAGTTTAAAAAGAAAAGAGGAGGAGGAGGAGGAGGAGGATGGAAGGGAAGAAAGGAAGGAGGTGAAGGAAGATGCGGAGGAGCAGAAGAGCCGAGAGGGGAAAGCAGGAAGAGAACCGCCATTCTGTCACCGAGATCATTTATTTTGCGTTTTTTTTCTGGCTAACACGTCCGGTTTTGCCAGCAGCACCCTGATGGTCTGCACCAGTTAGACTGGTTCAAATCTCTAGTGTCCGACGGCGTTAGCCTGGCAATCCTGGCCGACGTAGATGTCAGACCTCTCACGGAAGGGCAGCTTGGAGCAGGGTCTCTGTGGGTGTGACGCCCTTGGGCCACACGGGCATGGTGTGGTGTGTCCTGCCCTGCTCTGCTTTTCAGGTGAGGATGGGGAGTGACTCAGACTCAGGCTGGTCCCCTCTGCTTCTCTGTGTCCTTGTGACGGTCATCGACCTCCTCTCCCCCCTCCTCCCTCACACTGAGCCCGTGAGTGGCGTAAACCCGTGGCTGGCTCGCTCGGCAGCCGTGGCCATTTTTTTTCTGTTGCCTTCTCTGGCCTTCTCTAACTAGCTAGCATCCTTTCCTTGGTGGCTGAAAATGCACATCCTTCGGTTTGTTCTAATAGGGAAGTTTCTCTTCCAGAGCAGACAAGCCTGTAACTAGCATTATTTTTATATGGTATATGTTGTATTTTTAGCTTGTTCCAGCATATTAAAAGTGGGCAGAGGAGAAATGTGGAAATGTGTATAAAAAGCTATACACAAGACACTGAGGAGGAAATACTGTATGTGTTCATGACATCTGGCAGAGTGAAGTGCTATAATCAATGTCCCTTTAATACATGTGCCCTCCAGCCCACGGGTTGTAATAGAGAGGAGGGCATGGTGTGGGTTTTGGATTAGATGTTTGGGTTGGAGACCAGCTGGGGAGGGGCAGTCTCTCTGGGCCTGCCTTAGCCTCCTTTCTTATAAATTTATCTTTTTATGTGTGAGTAGGTTTGCATGTCTTAGTTTTGTGTGCACATGTGTGTGGGTGCTTGTGGGAGCTAGAGGTCAGCATCTGGGCTCTACCTGGGTCAGTCTCCAAACCTCCTGACTCTACCTCATTGATTCTATAATTGCACACCAGAAATCAGAACTGAGCCGTCTTGACACCATTCCCCTACCCCATTTCCCCCGCTGCGGCACTGAGAATTGGGCCCAGGGCCCTCACATGCTAGGCAAGCACACTCCTTTTTATGTAAAATGGGAATAACAGCAGAATCTTTCAAGGGGTCATGGCGGATAGGCTCAGTGGCACTTGGACCCTCCCGACACAGTGCCCAGTACTTGATGGATATGACGAAGCCTTGGCCAGAGTCATAAGGTGGGTAATCTTCTTTCCCTACCACTAATTTTAAAGCTTTGGGTGAATGCAGAGTAGGAAAGTGAAGCCTTGTACCAACCTCCAGAATAGGTGTGCAGAGATAGAATGCTTTTTTTTTTTGTTTGTTTTGTTTTTCGAGACAGGGTTTCTGTGTAGCTTTGCGCCTTTCCTGGAACTGGCTCAGTAGACCAGGCTGGCCTCGAACTCACAGAGATCCGCCTGCCTCTGCCTCCCTAGTGCAGGGATTAAAGGCGTGCGCCACCGCCGCCCAGCTAAGAGATGGAGTGCTTTTGTCTTTGCAATATCAGGAGTCCTGGGCCCTGCTGTGTCATAACCGAGAGTGGCCAGCAACTGTACCAGCTGCTTGTTTCTACATAGTTAGGCTGCCCATATTTCAACGCCCTCTCTGTCCCTCTGAGTCAAAGCCTGCACACTTCCCCGTGCATTCAGAGGGAGTGAGCATCCATCTGCACATCCCCTGAGTATCCAGGTTTTGAGTGTAGGGCCGTGGAGGTTGGGAGCTAGCTGTTTTCATTTACACCATCACAAAGCATGATCTCGGCCACGCCGCCCCTCACCGGGTCACACGAGAATCTGGAGTTGAGGATGTATGTGTGGTTCTCAGCAGTGTTAGCCTCTGCAGAGTATGTACATGCTTGGAAGGACATGCCATGTCACCATCCATGTTTGTGAATCTTAATGCATGAGATAACAGGCCGATTTATATAAATGTCTTTCTCCACAAACCACGTTACTGTTACTATTTACTGTGGAGGTTTGCGTCTAGCTATGTAGCCCACAACAAGTAGAATGCTAGATTCTGTGACTTCTAGATTCAACAGCATGCATGTCAGTGTGTCCATTATCAGCCAACACCCAGGCCAGGCCAGGCCAGAGGTGAGGTAGCTGAGCCCTGGGAGATTTGGAGTCGCTGGGACTTAAAAGGTCCCTGATCTCTGATACCAAGGGCTTTAAGAGGTAACTGGGGCTGAGATGTAAGCCGCTCCTGAGGGCTCAGATTCTGGGGTGGCCACAGCCTCCACCTGCCTATCTATGGGTTTCCTCATGTACATACCCATTATTTTAGGGAAATCTGGTGTGTGTGTGTGTGTGTGTGTGTGTGTGTGTGTGTGTGTGTGTGGTGGGGGGTGGTCAGGGTTTTGCAATGATAACCTCCAACAAAGAACCCCTAGGCCCACCCAAAGCTTTTGAAGAGGTGACTGAACAGGTCCCATTAGGATTCTAGGAAGGGGGTCACTCAGTCCAGGGAGCAGCATGCTTTAATTTCAGGAGGAGGGTGGTAGAAGGGTTGGGGATAGGGTAGGTAGGTGAGGGCTGAGCGGCCTCTGGCCAGCCTAAGAAGCTTTCAGGCATTGAGAGAATACTGTCTGAGCCCTGGGCAGGGGAAGGTCGAGGTGGCAGAGACCTGAGCAAGGCCCTGAGTGGCACTCACCCTCTTCTGACAGACAGCCTGCTTTCCCACAGCTGCAGCTCTGCCGAATGGAAGGCTCCCCCCAACCTTAGTTTTAAACCAATGCTTCCAGAAGGTAGACTGGATGATGTAATTATAGGGATGCCTTTTGGTGATTTTGTTAACAAGCTAACTGTTTCCTCTCCTTCATATCAGCGGGCACATTTGGTTTAAAATCTTTCATCTTAGGGCAGAGGAGGGAAGGACTGACAGACAGTTAATGTCTGTAACTGCTTCCCCCATGGACCAAGGGATGTGCTGCCTTCATTCACTTAAAACGTTAATTTATGCTGGGCATTGGTGATGCACGCTTGTAATCCCAGCACTTGGGAGGCAGAGGCAGGTGGATCTCTGAGTTCGAGGCCAGCCTGGTCTACAAAGCGAGTTCCAGGAAAGGCGCAAAGCTACACAAAGATATCCCGTCTCGAAAAACCAAAAAAAAAAAAAAAAAAAAAAAAAACACCAAAAAACAAAACAACACACACACACACACACACACACACACACACAAAACAAAACAAAACCAAACCAACAACAACAAAAAAACGTTAATTTATTTCCTCCTCATATGGGGTCACCTTGCCCAGCCTTAATACATGGGGAGGAGCTTAGTCTTACTGCAACTAGATGTACTATGTTTTGTTGATGTCCATGGGATGCCGGCCCTGTCCTGAGCAGAAATGGAGGAGGAGTGGATGTGGGGCTTGGGACAGAGGGGTATATGCATGGGGACTCTCTGTCCCTCTGACATGAGAAGAAAGAGGGGAAGAAAGAAGAAAGCTGTGACCAGGATGTAAAATGAATTAATTCATTACAAAAAGTTCATCTATTTCAGTGCCTATAGGTGTTTGATGTGCAGGTATATCTGTAAACCACGTGCATGCCTGGTCCCCAGGGAGGCCAGAAGAGGGCACTAGATCCCCAGGACTGGAGTTACAGATGGTTTTTGAGCTGCCTTATGGTGCTGGGAATTGAACTCGGGTGCTTTGGAAAAGCAGCTAGTGCTCTTAACCACGGAGCCACTTCCTGAGCTCCATTCATTCACTCCTTAATGACTCCTTTACATTGACAATTAACATCTTTCTCTGCCACCTCTGTCTGTTCTCAGGCTCTCAAGTCCCTCAGCTATTTCTTTGAAAATACCCTTCCCTCCACTTACGTGGTTCAGCAGCTATGGGGCTGGGGACAGAGACACACAAATCAATCATCCCCACCCCCACCCCACATTGTAAAAAGTGCTAGCATACACGTGGCACCGGGCCTTCCAGAAGAGGGAAGTAGGGAAGTAGGGATGGAGAGGAGACTTCTAGGGGTCAAGATATTTGACCTAGGGCTCCTGGGCTGAACCTGAGTCCAGCTGGTGCCAGGCAGGGAGAAGAATACTAAGCAGGGAACAGCATGTGGGAAGGTGGGAAGCGCGTACGTTTGACCTTTCCTAGTGCAGAGTATTTATTCAGGGTATGAGGTGGAGATGAGGCAGGGAGGGACGTGGGGAGAGAAGCAGTGGAGCGTCTCAGGTTGCTCTTGGTACTTTCTGATGAGAGCCAGTAAAGGATGGAAACCAAGAAGGAGCCACGATTCGATTTGCATTTTAGAAATAAAAACCCTCATCTGCCTCCCATGCTCCTTGGCGTTGGTAGTTTGACACACGGCTATGGTCTTTTCTGGCCATTTCCTGAGGAGGCATTTTCCTCACTGGGTGAATTGGCCTCGTCATGACATCAGAACCGGGGCCTGCAGCCCCCCCCCCCCCCTCCAGCACACAGGGGCAGGGTAGGCGAGAGGCACACTGCCCGGCGCTCCCATGGGTGCAGCTGTTCATGGGAAGCTGATGCCATCCACCTCGGGTTGCTCCATGAGAAGACCCGGAAGCTTACTCAATCCCTTATCCTTCCCCGTCCAACAGACCTTTTGTCTCTGTTGTTGTTGGCAGAGAACGTTTATCCCAGGGGGAGACTGGAAACTCTGCCAGCTCCCTTCTCCTCCACAGATGAAAATGGTCTCCACAGCAACGTCCCAGCTGATCCTCACAGGGCACCGAGTGATCTTCACCTAATTGGAAGGAAATTAGGGGGAGCAGTCAGGGAGAGCCACTGGCAACAGATCCCAGGAAGTCGGATGCATCACCTTCTTAGCTTAATTGGGTAATTCATTTTAAATGGGGTGTTCAATCCCGATGAGAAAATGTTAGTATTAATAGCCTGTATCTGAAGTCAGCTGCCTGTGCCGGAAAGCTTGGCTCCTGTGGAATCCTTTAAGACCCCCAAAATAAATTTTGAGAAGATAAAAGGATGTATTTTCAGTCCAGCAAGTGTTCCTGTCCTGGAACTTTCTAGAATGCCTGTCTGGGCTGTTGTCATGGTGTTCTGCGTATGGTTGAGATCCTTTCTGCCTGGCCCTAGGCCTGAGTACAGGGAGCCTGAGAGCCCTACTGGGTGTCTTTCCCCCCACTTTGTGCCATGTCAGCCGCTCAGATTGTGGGGGGGACAGCAGATGGCACCTTGGCTTTTGTCCAGAGGCCAAGGAGGGTAAGCACGACTTCCCTGCATGAATTTGGCCCTGGAAGCTGCCTGGAGACCTGTGTGTAGCTGAACTCCCTTTTGGAGGACTTCCAAGCCGGCACCTCCCCACTCCCCCCACAACCCTCCCACCCTGGAGATGGCAGCCAGCATAAGAAGGCAGGCGGTGGGCGTGCGAGAGACCGGATACCACGTGTTAAATTTGGGGCTGCTTTCTGTCTTGCCCGTGCTCCCAAGCCGGTGTCCCTGTAACACTCCACACACCCCCAGATCGGGTGGTTGCTAAGAAACAGGATGAGACAGTCTTGAGAGTACAGTTAACATGTTGATGGGGCTGCGGCTGTGGGGTGCTCAGCTGCCGAGGCTCACACAGCCTTGCCAAATTGCTGCATCAGGCACTTGCCCTAGCCCACACCGAGTCCCCCTTGGCAGGCACCCACATTCCTGCCCTGGGCTCTTAGCTGCAGGAAAATTTAGGGATTGTGTAGACAAACTGACAAAAAAAAAAAAAAAAACCGCTAACATTCACATCACACCTCCCACCACCCACCAGCCACCAGCTGCTCCTCTGGGCGGGCTCTCCCCCACTTCCCTCACAGGCTCAGCTCTTACCCCAGATGGTAATACCAGGAGGGAAGCTCACGTGTGTGGGGCATGCTGCGCTAAGCTCTGTGCTAGGCATTGCACACTTGCTAACCATTGTCTGACTCCCAAGGCATTTGGCCTTGTGGCCAGTGATGGACCCATTCTAGAGATGGAGATACTGAGTCTGGGGAGGGGGCAGTTTGAGTAGCGCACCCAAGGTGAAGCAGTTGCTTAGGGTCAAGCATTCAGCCTGTAAGTTTTAGCCTCGAGGCCAGAGTTGGGATACGTGAAATTGCGGATCACACAGGTGCAGGTTGCTGGGGGCCCAGGCTGAAGCTTTCCATCCTTCCTGTGACTGATCTGAGGCCAGCCAAGAGAGAGAGGCCCCAACACTGACCTATCAAATGGTCATCGGAAAGACTGCTCTGAGCCGTGAGCTAGCTGAGAATGGGAGGTGTTGGGTGGGAAGCCCCAGAGAACCTCTGCTTCTAGAACATGCCTCCTTAAGGAGCCAGGATGAGGGCTAGAGAGATGGCCCAGTGTACAAGACCACTTGCTGCTCTTCCAGAGGACCCAGCATTGGTTTCCAGCACCCAGATGGGGGCTCACAACCATCTATAACTTCAGTCTCAGGGGATCTGAGACCCTCGTCTGGTCTCTGTGGACACTAGGCACTCACGTGGTGTCCATGCATCCAGGCAGGCAAAAAACACTCCTGCACATAAAATCAAAATAAATAAGTCTTCAAAACAATACAAGAAATTATCAAGCCAGACATAGTCGTGTACAACCTTACCCAGTGTACAGGGAGTAGAGGCAGACAAGAGTTTAAAGCCAGTCTAGTGTACATCGTGAGTCCCAGGCCAGCCAAAGCTGCATAATGAGACCCTGTATCAGAGAGCAGGGGTGAGGGGTAAAGTGGGAAGGGAGCAGGCAGGAAGCCATGTTGACATTCCTTACCTGTCTGCTTTCTTACCTCCCTGGCCACCCAGTGGCCCTGGGAAATCCCCAAACTCTCTTTACCATCTGGCCTCACTCTACTGGTTTTGAACCTTCCTACCTCTGGGCTATTATCCCCGCCCACCTTGCCTGTCTGCTCCAGGCCGCCTCTGCAGCTGAACTCTGTTCCTCAGCAGCCTATGCTTGGCTGTCGCTGTCTTGTCCCGTGCCCCTTCCCTCTCCCATCACGGCCTCTTTATTTGGACCCCTGCCTGTTTTTGTTTTTGTTTTTTTTTTCTCCTAATTTGCCATCATCTCCACAGTGAGGGCTGTGGTGGCTTCCTGTAACCCGAGAAGTGTGAGTGAGGAGTGAGCAGGCCTCTTCCATAGATAGCATTGGGGGAAATCTGTCCTTGTGAAATGTCAGCCCCTGGTAAGAACCGAAGAAACCACCTCACCCTGCCCACTGTACCTCTAACCAATGAGGAGCCTCAATGCAAAATATTCTTAGTTCTTTTTAAATCTTTTGTTTGGTGCTTAGCTTTCTGTTCCCGTGATAAAGCGCCATGAACAAAAGCCACTGACTCTGTGGAGTGCCCTGCATATGTCTTTCACGCTGGATGTTGGTCTAGGCACCAGGCTAGGCAGAGCTGGGGACACCCTTTGTCTAGATTTTACATTTGGAGGAAAGGGTTTATTTCTGTCAGGAAGGGAAGTCAGGGAAGGGCCCTGGAGGCAGGAGCTGATGCAGAGACCATGGAGGAGTGCTGGTTACTGGCTTGCTGTCTTACACGGCTCACGACTACCTGCCCAAGGGTGGCAGCACCCACAGTAGGCTGGGCCCTCCCACGTCAATCATTAATCGAGAAAATGCCCCACAGATTTCCTACAGGCAATTTGATGGAGGTTTTTCTCAATGGAGGTTCCTTTTCCAGAGGACTCTAGCTTATGTCACATAGACTAAAAGCAAACCAGGACAGTGCCAGAGGCTGAGCCCAAGGCTCTGTCTCCAGTATGGAATATCAAAAATCTGTCAAAGCTGGGGTAAGGATGTACTTCTGTCCACCTGTGGCCCTGATGTCCCCATGCCAACTGTCCCACTCAAAATGGAGAACCATTGTATTTGGTCCCCAACCCAGCCAGAGAAGGGTTGTGCTGGCTGAGCAGTTACGGTTCCATTTATTGAGGACAAACACCCTTAGAGGGGTGTTTAAAGGAGCCAGGATGGAGTTAGGGCTGAACCAGCAAGGAGCAGCTGCAGAGAGAGCAGGGGAGAAAGATGCCCTCAGCATCCAGCTTGAGTCTCCCAGGGAGAGGTGTCCTGCCAGCCCAACAGGAAGAGGGGTCCCCAGGGTTCCGTGGTGTGGCTCAGGCAATGAGTCTGAGGAGCCCTCCCAACGTTAAGTCGCGGCATGCGGCGAGCTGATTCACAACAGCAGTTTACTAATGCCAGAAAAAGAAAGAAACCTTAACCCAAACCACAAGGAAAAATCTCCCAGGCCGGAGCTGGCAGAGCAGGCCGACACCGAGCCCAAGTTAGGGTGTGTTATTCTTAGAAGTTTGTGATGGTGTGCCGGCACGCATGCGTGCTCACGCTCCAAATGTAAAATCAAAGGACAAAGGGTGTCCCAGCTCTGCCTAGTCTGGTGCCTAGACTAACATCCAGCGTGAAAGACGTATGCAGGGCACTCCACAGAGTCAGTGGCTCTGCTGAGCACAGGTAATTTAAGAAGCCCCTCAAGGCTTATGTAACAGATACTCCCCTGACTTGGTAGCTCAAAGCAGCAGAACTTTCCTGCCCCCCCACCCCCAGGAAGCCAAAAGTCTAAAGTTAGGTTTCAGCTGGACCCTTGGCTGGTTTCAGAGAAGACCCCTGACCTCTTCCAGCCCTGGTGGTTCCCAGCAGTCCTTGGTGCTCCATAGCTGTACCCTCCATTGTCTGCCTCTGTCTTTATATGTACATCCTTCCCAAGTGTCCCTCTCTGTCCTCGAATAGGAGGACACTAGTCATAGCACTTCCTGCTGACCCCGAGTCTTGACCCCCCTTGGCCAGTTTCATCAGCAGAGACCTTATTGCCAAATAAGGTTACATTCTAAGGTTCTGAGTAGGCATGAGTTCTCAGGGGAATACCATTCACCCACCACACTGTGGGGGTAGAGGAGGCTGCCTAGTTAGAAGTGGCTCAGGTGGATGGGGTCAAGGAGCCTCTGATACATGCCCATTGTGGGCAAATGTGAGAGGACCTTGCCTAAAACAAATATGTAGCTGATCCCAATAAAGCTAAGCAACTGCTTAGGGCCCTGGCAGTCCATAGGCCCCAGGCTGAGCCCAGTCAGGGCCAGCACTGACCACCTACCTAACACTTGGAGGCTTCCAGGACTCTGGGTTCTGTTTCTCAGAGCCTGGGCATTTCCAGAGGAGAGTCTCTTGGGGTTTTGTGGGCAGGTTTGCTGGTTAAGGACAGGGAACAGTGAGCGTGGCTCCCGTAGGCACTGTGTTCTAACTTTGGAGAGGGGATACTTCAGTAGAGTGAGTCAGCCTCCAGTCTGTACATGAATCAGATGATGAACTTACGTGGGGTGTTGGCTGGGAAGCCAGTAACTTGGAGACACACCAACCCTGCTGCAAGACTGTGGGAACTCAGGGCAAAGCTCTGGGTCCCTCATCTGTGAAATGGGCATTTGGTTGGGTAAGGCTGACTCACAGGCTTTAGAGTGAGGTGCCATCTTTTTTTCCTGTTTTAAGGCAAACTGAGGCCTATGGAAGTTGACGAATGTTTCCAGGCTCTACCAAGTGGAGAGGCTGGGATTTGAACCCAGGTCTGGCTATGCTGGTGTTACTTCATGTAATGTTTGCTTCATCAGTGCTGGATTTAACTGTGCGAACACCAAGCCACATGTACTAGAAGTTAGTTTTCTGTTACTCTCCCTAGGTAGTATACCACTCCTTGATTGGTAGTTGATAGCTAGTCAAGGATGGGATTACTGGGTCCCAGTGCTTTCATGTCAGGGGGTCTTATGAAAGCAGGTGCCTCCATGCCCCAGGGATGAGCAGAAGCAGTTCTGTTTGTGGCTACAGAGAGTGCGCCTCCCCACAGGGAGGAAGAAGGAGCCTTTCTTCAGCAAGGACCTTGCTTTTGTACCAAGGAACCATCCCAGGCCCCCCCTGTCAACAAAACCCCACTGCTGCTCCGGAATGCAGTGGTTTAACATTAGTAGCAGCCTGTGGACCCAGGGCAGCTGCCTTCTGGAAGGGGGTGTGGTCGTTGAGCAGAAATGTCTCAGGCCTAGCTATGAATACAACCCAGTTTAGACTGCAGGTACAGTTACAAGCCATGGGACGCTGACGCGGGCCCAGCTTCAGTTTGACAAGCAACACATACTAGATACAGATCATGTAGAAAATGCGGATGAAAAAAAAGAATATTATCATCACTGTTACATTACATGATCCATCTTCTAAGATTAATTTCTTTCTCATAAGCATGCATGCATATGTATGTGCATATATATGTGTATATATATAACATATATATATAGTACATATATATATATATATATAGTACATATATATATATATATATAGTAATATCAATTCACTGAAATGATGAAACCTCCCATGGTACTATAATTTTTCACTTAAGTAATAGGTAAAGATACAAGGGAGCAAGCACACCGTTGTTCTCTGAAATGGTGACAGTCCACTCTAAACAGCCGCCACACTGTTTAATTCCCCTCTCTAGGGTGGAAAATTGGATCAGACCTCCACGTCCACACAAGAGCAGGTGACTCTTCATCTTTAAAGCATCCGGGGGCATGTGCACCTTGTAAGGTGGCTGTGTTTATGGTGGGTGGTGGCCTGCACGTGCGCTGGCTGTGTCTGTCCCCACAGCTCATTTCATACAGAGCATCTACTGTGAGAACGTGCCTCACAGAAATCCAGCATCCTGTGTCTGCTGGCACTCAAGCTCCTGAATCCCACTGCCAAGGACCCCAGTGACAGGCCCCCAGGGTCAGTGGCCTCCAGTGGGCTCCCATTGGAGCCACAGCCACTATCAAGAAACCAGGCTGGGCCTTCTTGTCTGTGTTGTTTTTGTCGAGACAGGGTTTCTCTATGTAGTTTTGGTGCCTGTCCTGGATCTCCTCCGTAGACCAGGCTGACCTCGAACTCACGGAGATCCGCCTGCCTCTGCCTCCCGAGTGCTGGGACTAAAGGCGTGCGCCACCACCCAGCTGGGCCTTCTTGTCTAGCAGCATATTTCCTGCCTCAAGAGGCATCAGGAGCAGTTGGCATCTCCTGGGTGTCTGGCTCTTGTCTGTACGTCCACACAGGACCTGATGTGCAGCGACCCTGCTGAAGGCTGTGATCCCCCATCCGTGTGCATCCCACGATTCCTCAATTTAGCAGCGGCTCCTTGATGGCCGCTGCTCTCTGTCCCTCCCCCAACCCCTAGAATTCTTGGGTCGTGTGAGGTTTTCTTCATGGTGAACGTCACATTATGGCTTGTGTTCAGCATGATATACCGCACATCTCTTTCTTGTCTGGATCCAACTAAGTGAAACACCGTGTTTCCCCTGCTTGGTTGAGGTATACAAATCAGATGCAATCTGCCTGCTGGGCTGTGGGCCACATAACTGCGGATAAAGCAAGTAGAATGCACACAGCCTCCCAAGAGGTTCGTTTTGACTGTTAACCTGTCATCTCTTAACCAGGCTAAGAGCAGGTAGCATGGATGGATTAATATTGGCTAAATGGGAGTGGAAAATAAGGATGGTGACGCTAATGCCAATCAATGTTTGGGGCTTTTATTGGGTGTTTGGCTACAAGCGTTAGGTGGATGGGTCCGTCTCACGCTACAGTTGAGGATATCAAATCATGTGGGTAGAGTAAGACTGGGCGGCGCTCAAACTTAAACCAAGCAGCAGCCTTGCAGTAGTATCAAGCAGATACTTATGGGAAAGGCCCAGCTGTGTTCTCCCCTTCCCCAGCTGTGCTCCCCACACCAGGCTGAGAAAAGTCCCAGCTGGTGGAGGAAGTTTCTGTACAACTTCTCCCTCCTGGCTGTGCCAGAGCAGCTGACCTTTCTCAGGGCTGAGCCCAGGGCGGGGAAGTGGCAAGGTCAGAGGGCAGGAGGCTGCAATTCAAGGGAACCCTCAGAAGATGGAGCATCAAGGGAGGGTGGCCAGAAAGCACGGTGAGAAAACTGGTTGGATCACAAGTCTGAACACACCAAAGTCTGACCCATGACTGTAGATCAAAATTGAGGTGCCAGACCTGTAAAGCATGTTACACACACACACACACACACACACACACACACACACACACACACAGGATGAGAAAGTGGGAGGAGGGGAGATAACAGGGTCATAGGGAAAGAGATGAACTAAAATTCATCAGACACATGTATGAAACCGTCAAGTAATAAAAATATATAGTTGTAAAAGTGCTGTGGGGCAGAGCACTTGTGTATGTATGAGCTGTATGTATGAAATTGTCAGTGGCCTCTGGCTTCATGCAAGGGTCATTACTCTCTAGTCACTCATGTACTACAGCGAATGTTTAGTAGCCTTATTTGTATTGGGAATGTAAATGCCACCCCAGAAGCATCTCTGTGTGTGCACACATAGTAGACAGTATGTGTGTACATGCACTATGTCATAAAAGTTCAGGGACATTCTCAGCTTGTCCGCTACACTTAGACATGATTTTGAAAATCCAGCAGAAACAGAGTGGAGAAGATTTGAAAAGACGTGCCCCTGTCCCGCACATGCGTGTACATGTCTGTCCTTGTCAATATTCAGTATACTGACCGTGTACATATCATTAACATTGGGTTAGGAGATAGAAGTAATATGAGGATTGTGTAAAGTGTATGGGAGGGTGTGCACAGTCTGTCTGGGAGTCCTGTACCACTTTATGTAAGAGACTTGAGCAGACTCAGGGTCCAGAGACTAACTGCCCCACCCCCCACAGACAGTGAGGTATGAGATGACAGTGTTTGGGATGATTTACACAGCCCTGTCCTCTTCAAAGAGAGAAGGCAGTGTTCACACCCACCACATATTTAAACACGGTTATGGACACACGTGTTCTCAAAGGTGAGCCCGTGACCTGTCAGGGCTGTAGACAATTCTGGGGGAAATGGAGGCCAGTTTGTTGGTGAGGAAGTGAGCTGGGAAAGGCATCTTTGCTCTGACACCTTGTGCCTTTACCTGTCAAACTGGCCACACTTCAGGTGTCATTTCCTGAATGACAAACTCCACAGAAGAGTCATTTCCAAGCCCAGCCTTCCTTTTCTGGGTATCACAGTTGTGTGTTGGCTGCAGGGGAATCTTGTTTCCCTTTCTCTGAAGTTGGTCTTGACCTTGTCCTTGCTGCCCGGGGCTCACCAGAAAGGGCGCAGAGTCCACTCTGGCTCCGAGTCACATTCCACATTTCATGGGATTATATGGTGGCTCGTTCCCCACACAGAAAGGAGGCAGATGCATGTAACTGTTTCCCTCAAGCCACAGAAAGTCCCTTGGCTCAACTGGACGCGCATCAGCGTTTGTCGGGTTGCCAGGTAACAGGGAGTAACAAATACTTGTGAGTCTGGTACTTAAGGGGTGAAAAGCGGACCTCTCCAGAATGTCTCCGTCACTTACCATAATAAGAGCCCTACCCAAATGCTGCTCTGATTTGGCTGACGTAAATCACCTTCTATTCTGACCATGAGCTCATGAGCCAGATGCTTCCAAGTATGAGTTTCTGATGATGTGTAATTTATAGTCTACAAACCTCAGTTTCTTCATCTGTCATATGGGGTAATAATCTCACGGAAGACTAAATGAGTTAATGGCTTCAAAAGTTCTTAGGCAGTGCTCAGCAAATGCATGCTCAGCGAACCCCAGCTGCCTACACTGTTTGCCCAGAGGACTTGGTAGGAAATATTCTTCCAGAACAGTTAGAGAGGTCTGCTAATATGGTCTCCCTTATTCTGGGGATCTGCCCTGGAAGACAAGTTGCTTCAGCTGCCTCCCTAGCCCACCGTACTTCTCATGCTCTACCTGTGGGTAACTACTTGATTTTCCTTGCTAGTTACTGTCATGGCAACAGATGTTGAGCCCCTGACATGCTGGGAAGCATCTCTCTGATGCTTGGCCCCTGCCCTGCCCCATCCTTGCCCTGGTTCATTCTCAGCCTTCCCTGTGGCTAAGGAGCCAGATGGTATCCACCTTGCCAGCTGGTCTTTAAAGAGGTGGAGCCCATCTTCGCTCTTCCCAACAGTCACACTTCGTCCTTGTGGGGTCTTGTCCCATCTACCCCCAGTGCTGGTGAACTTGGCTCAAAAGCACTTCTAATGCCCTACTGGGAGGCTTCCAGACCAGCAGCTGACACAGGCTCTCCCATAACTACTTTTTCTGGTTTGGTGTGTGTGTGAGCACGTGTGCACGCATGCAGGTGCACCTGGTTGTGTGTATACATGAGGAGGCCAGAGGTTGACTCAGATGTCTTCTTCAATAGCTTCCCCCACCTAACTTTTTGGGGACACCGTCTCTCTCAGAACCTGTAGCTCACCCATTTGGCTAGACTGGCTGGCCAGTGAGCCCCCAGTGATTTTTCTGTGACCTCCCTCAGTGCTGGGGTCACAGGCGTGTGCCACCATGCCTGACTTTTCACATGGGTGCTGGGGATCTGAACTCTGGTCCTCATGCTTACACACCGAGCCCTTTACCCATTGAGCCCTTGTTTCCACTGTTTCTCTGCAGAGGAAAAGGGTTTGGCAAATGAGGATGTTGCCATGGAGCAGCAGATCATGCCCACTGTCTTCTAATGAGCACGCACAGTAGGTTCTCCACATTCTTCTTAGGAGACAGCTTTATCCAGACGTAATCCCCACGCTGTTCTCCTGACTTGGGTCAGGCAGGCTCAGGACTCCCCCTATTTAATCTTTCCTTGGGGCGGGGGAGCTGGTTTTCCTGGCATGGCCTCTACCCAGCCTGGTGCTGTTCTTAGTAGAGATGACCCCCCCCCACACACACACACAGCAGCTAGTGGAATCTTGGGGTTCCCCCCCCATTCCTCTGAAGATTTGCCAGTGAGGTGTGGGAGTGAGGTCAGCCAGAGTCACGGGATTGGGGGGTGGGGGTGGGGGTGATAGTGAGTTGCAGGCAGAGCACCAGCACACCAGCCATGGGACTGTTCAATGTTGACGCTCATCTGACCTGTCCCTAGGCAAGGGAGCATCTGTGTGCTGTGCTGGGCAAGGTCTCCCTCTGGGGCTCATGTGTTTGGGATTTCCTACATAGGGACCTTGCACGCCTCTTGTAAAAACCTGCCCCAGGGAATTTCTTCTTGAACATCTCAGTGACGGGCAAAGGGACCCTTCTCTTCTGTTGTTGAAAGGGTGGTTAAAAAAAGGAAACCTAACATGCTCATACTTAGAATGAGCCATGACCACCCGAGGAGGGTCAGAAGGCATGGAGATCTCTCCATCAGGGGTACTGGGCTTTCTTTCCCGTGTGGAAATGTGGACAGGCTCTGGTTTTAGCGCCAGTAGATCTTGGCAGCCTGGGGCTGTGGCTCCATCCCCACGCTTGCTTGTCTTGGCAGGGGAAGGATGCTGCCTTCCTCCCTCCTTGTGCACTGCTGTGGGATTTATACACCAGGGAGGTGCACTTGTGACCTAGTCAATAAAGTGCTTCTTCCTCACATGAGTTATCTCACGTGGTTTAAGAGGAAGAGCTTCTAAGGAAATCCTTCAGGGTCCTTTCTCCATAGAATAGTGCTGGCTTTTTGAGCCAGAGGGAAGCCATCTTTTTCTCCCTGGAGTACCCAGGATTTAGTCAACCACAGGGTGAGACCCGCAGCAAGTGTTTGCCAGACAGACACGGAACTGGGTAGGTTCTGCAGGATTACTCTCCCGGCTCCATCAGCCTGAAGAACAGCATAGCCTTCCACAAAAATCCACTTTCTCATGGGCTGTGAAAACTTGGGGCCTTGACAATGATTTTCATGTTTTCATTTACATCCTAATGTTAGAGGGATCGAAGAGCCCAACGTAGACACTAGCAACTGAGACTATGAAAGGAATGCCATCAGTATCCAAAAGTAGGCAATTCGTTTCCCTCCAGTGGCTCTCTTCCCAGAAACGGCCGCCTGACTGAAAAGAATGTTGTGTTGCCGGGTAGCGATAACACACATTTCTCCAGTGCTTTGTAGCAAAGTCCTTTCCGGTTACCATTTCATTGTGCTCTCTCGGCGCCCAGAGGCAGGTAAGACAGTACTGTCTTAGGGTGAAGGAAGTACTCCCTTGCTGTAATAAGTCATTTCAGTGCTGAAAGTTTATTTCCTAATTCTTAGAACCGTTGGTGTTTGCATGTGTGGTGTGCATGTGTGTCTGGGCATACATGGTATGTGGGTGCAGGCACAGAGTTGACATCAGATGTCTTCCGTGTGTGTGTGTGTGTGTGTGTGTGTGTGTCTGAGACAGGGTTTCTCTGTGTAGCTTTGCACCTTTCCGGAACTCACTCTGTAGACCAGGCTGGCCTCGAACTCACAGACATCCGCCTGGCTCTGCCTCCCGAGTGCTGGGATTAAAGGCGTGCGCCACCACCGCCCGGCTCCTTGGTTGTTCTCCACTTTACTTACCGAGGCAGGAACTCTGGCTGAATCTGGAGCTCGATACAGATTCAGGCTAGTCTAGCTAGCCAGCTTGCCCTAGAGACCCCCTGTATCCCAAGTGCTGGTCACCACACCTGGCCAGCTTTTTCGTGGATGCTGACGATCTGAAATGCGGTCCTACCCTGCTTGTAGGATTACTGTGCAGATTCTGTGAGCGAAGGTATGAATCATCCCAGCAGGTAGCTTTGGCTATTACAAAATCATCCCAATAATGTGGATGAGAAAGTGGCCAAAGGCTGGAGAGCCCATCATTCCTGGGCAGCGGGACCAGAGCACAAATGGAGCCTTCAGTTTCTGACGTCACTCCTCTTAGCCACCCTGTGGACGTCAGGAGTATTTGGGGGCTTCTGCGCCAACATTCCATCATTCCTTGTCTCCGGCTCACCCATTTTTTAAATGTCTGCTTTTGTATTCGCAGAACATCATCAAGAAAGTGATTGGGCAGAAGTTTGTGTACAAGTTCGTCTCTTTCCCGGATATCCTAAAAATGGATCCTCACGCGGTGGAGATCAGCCGGGAGAGCCTCCTGCTGCAGGACAGTGACTGTAAGGTGTCCCCCGAAGGCCGAGAGGTCCACAAGCATGGCTTGTCCGCCCTCAAAAGCACAAGCCGGAACGAATACATCCACTCCGGCCTGTACTCCTCCTTCACCATCAATTCCCTGCAGAACCCTCCTGAGGCCTTCAAGGCCATCAAGACGGAGAAGCTGGAGGAGCCTTGTGATGACAGCCCCCCTGTGGAAGAAGTCAGGACTGTGATCAGGTTTGTGACCAATAAAACCGACAAGCACGTCACCAGACCTGTGGTGTCCCTGCCTTCCACATCCGAGGCCGCGGCGGCGGCAGCGTCCGCTTTCCTGGCGTCGTCTGTCTCGGCCAAGATCTCCTCTTTAATGCTGCCAAATGCTGCCAGCGTTTCGTCCGCGTCACCCTCCTCATCTCGGTCCCCGTCCCTGTCCCCCGACTCTCCCCTCCCTTCCGAACACAGAAGCCTCTTCCTCGGGGCAGCCTGCCATGACTCAGATTCCCTGGAACCCTTGAATCTGTCATCGGGCTCCAAAACCAAGTCTCCATCTCTTCCCCCAAAAGGCAAGAAACCCAAAGGCTTGGAAATCTCTGCACCTCAGCTGTTGCTCTCCGGCACCGACATCGGCTCCATCGCCCTCAACAGCCCAGCCCTCCCCTCAGGATCCCTCACTCCAGCCTTTTTCACTGCACAGGTAAACACTATTCCCAGGGTCCTCATGGGAAGAACCACCCCCATAGTCCTCGAGAGTTCGCCCTTGGCCAGTGTCCCAGAGTCACTGTGTATATACTGAGAGGCGCACACGAGGACAGGCTTGGTGTGCTGGCCACAGAGGGACACTTGCTCTTTGTGACCCAGAGCAACTTCAGATGGACCATGCACATAGGCTATGAGGGTGGGGAGATCTTTGGGGACATTTGCACTTTTGGGGGGACATTTAGGCCTTAGGACATTTTTATGGCATAATTTTCTGAAGGCACGTAGAAGCCACGTGTGCGTCCTGATAAGAAGGTCCGTGTTCACAAATCACAGTGTGGACCTTCGTGTGTCATGTTGAGCTGTAACCAGAAACTCAAGGGTTCCATGCAGAAGGAAAGCCCCCACCAAAAGCAGGGGTGCTGGGGGAAGCTCCCCGGGGAGAGGAGAGCCAGCTCACAGAGTGTGAAAGTCTTAGCTGCTGTGAGTTCCTGGAGAAGATGGCCTCCCCCCCCCCCCCCCTGCAAAGTGTCACAATGGTTTGTGGTTCAGCTGCAGGACAGAAGGAAGAGGTGGGCCTGGACCACGGCATGGTAGTGGTAGGTAGAGCTTAGCATTGGCTTAGCGTCTGCTTCTACCTCCCCACCTTCCTAGATGTGTGACAGGGGGACAGTGATCTCTGAGTGATGCCGTGTAGTGACCGTACATTGGGATGGTGGCCGTGCTACCCTACTTAGCCAGCTCCAACGAGCTGCCAGGCATTATCATCCTGGAGCTTTGTGGCTCCAGGTGGGATCACACTGTAGATGGGCTGGAATTCTGGCCTCCGCCTCTGTCATGGTCATGGCCATCCTGATTGGCCCCAACAGTAGACACCAAATTCTTGGCATGGGCCAGATGTTCGCCACACACCGGTGGCACACCTTGCCATCCATGCCACAGCAGCCCCCTGGTGTGGATACTGTTGTCATTGCAACTGCCTAGCTGAGGTGACCGGGGTACGGGGCTGATGTACCTTACCTGGGTTCCATAGCTGTAAGTAGGAGGAATGAGTTTGGACCTGTTTGGTCTGCCACCAGCATCCACTCAGAAGCCAAACACTCTCTGCCGCCATTTTATGGGGATCGGGGGTGGGGTGGATGAGCAGCTGTTTGACCCTGATGGCAGACCACAGTTTCCGCAGACCAGCTGCAAGACTTTGCTACTTTGCTTTGCAAGGCTTCCCAGACAGGGGTGTCATGACCGCTTGCTCTTGGGAAGTGGCAGTGATGGCATTCATGACCGAGGAAAGGCCGGTGCAGGACTCTTGTGATAGGTTGGGACGGGCACACACACTCCTCAATTAGCATTCCCTAACTAAGCGGGGCTGCCTGGCAACACCAAGAGGCTGCCTCTGAAGTAGCAGCTGGTGCTGCCGCTCAGCTCAGGCGAGTAAGGGATCAGAGCTACCAGGTGGACAGTCTGGCCTCCGTGTTTGTGACTGTAAAGTTGAGAGTGGTCTAGATCCAGGCCAGGTCACCTCCTGGCTTAGTGTTTATGTTCTCTGGGAGCCTGGATCATCTACTCCACCCGAAGTAGCCCTGGCTATCTCGGGGAAAATCCCTCAGGTTTCTAGTGTGGCTTTGGGCCTAGCTACTCTGAACTTAGTAGGGTGAACCTCTCAGAAGGGCTGAGGCTGGCAGGGCTGGGGACCTTGACCTGAAATAGGGATCGTAGCATGTGAATAAAGGGTTAATCCCAGGAGAGAGAACCTCTGGCCTAGAGCCTGGAGAGAATACTTCTGTAGCAGAGGCCTGTAGGCCTCAGGCATCTGGGAGTCAAACTGAGAGGTCTCCACATTCATTGAGTACTAAGAAATTCAAAAATGGGCCTAGGCTTTCTGGGAGAGACAGAGAATGAGAGAGTGTGGAAGCAGGGTGCTTGGGGTTCCTTTACGTTCCTGGAGTGTGGGCCCTGCTCCTGGTGTGGTTGTGGGCAACAGAGATGGGGGAAGGGCAGAGATATGGTAGAACTCAGTCACACTTGCCTTCTCTCAGCCGTTGGTGGTTTATCTGGGACCAGACGGGCCTCTCGGGCTTATCCTGACAAGCCTGAGGTCCTTCAGGACTGGCTGTGCTTGAAATCAGTGTAAGATTTAGATTTGTAGAGAAGCTCCCCCCAACAGGTTGCTCCAGAAGCTTACCCACCCACCCTCGGCTCTCCCTCTTGCGGGACAAGGCTCAGAACCAGAATGAACAACATCCCGTTGAAACCTTCTTATGGGAGGGTTTACTCCCTGGCTCATGGGCTTCCTTGCCCACCTTAGTTAGCACTTCCCCTTAGCCATGGAAACATTTTTTTCTCCTGTGGGGTGGCTTTATGAAGTGGGGCCCTGTTGGCACATGGCATTTGGTCACCTGTGAGAACACCCTCTAAACCTTTTCCTAGAGGGGAAACTTTCTTTACAAGAGAGGAACGGTGTGCTCCACTAACCCAGTCCCCCTAAAAGTGTGGAGCCTTGACGAGCCGTGTTATGTGATTACTGTCCTTTTCCACATACATACCTCATTAGATCCAAATCTAGATTTGAACTTTTCACCTCCAGCTTGATGTGCAGAGAAGAAAACCAGCGTGATTCCACCAATCCCTGGGTGCCAGAGCCACCTCATGGCAGGGACACTTGTGATGCTTTTAAACAGGAGCTATAAAGAACCTGGGTTTTAAGTTTATAATAAGCAACAGTTGCCAGCGCAGACAGTCAAGAACTTCTCCAACAAGGGACTGTAAAACTCAAACAAACATCAGATAGGTCAGATAGGTCCAGAGACGTGAGGCCACCAGAGCTCAGCCACAGAGGTCCTATCCGAGTGTCGCCCAGAAGCCAGGCTGCTTGGCTGTCTCTGTTGGCACAAGCTACCAAATTGAAGGCAGAGGGGGAGGAGCTGGGGTGTGAAGCCCCCCTGGCCTCTAACCAGGCACCTTGGCAGTCTGAAGTGCCAGCTGGAACTTCCGGGTTCATTTTTTTTTTTTTTTTTTTGCACCTTGCGTCTCCCCAAGGCGAAGTTAACTCACTCAGGATCCAAGGCTGATGCATTACGTTTCTCGTTTATGCCAAGACTCATGTTCATCTCACCTGTACTGTGAAAGATGCTGAAATCAGATCCGTTCTAGCTCGGGGCATGCATTCACCCTCAGAGTCTGAGTATGCATGCCCCAGGGTGTTTGCTCAGCGGCTGCCCGGATTAGTGCTGACTGAGTGGAGACAGCCTGCTAGGTCTGAAATGCTAAACTCGATTTCCTTTATTATGGGGTGGCCAGACGGCTTTGATCCGGAGTCAGAAAGCAGGAGTCTGGAGCAAGGGAGAGCAACCAGAGTGCAGGCATCCTGTCCGCTCCGCTTCTAGGGTGGTTTCCATCTTCCTGTCTCCTGTACCATCCTCAGAAGAAAAACAGGGTTTTTCTCTCCCTTCTTTCAAGGGTCGTTCAACTTCCTTCTTACTCTGTTACTCTGTTAACACTTCCCCAGCCAAGCCTCCAGCTTTGTTTATGATGACCTTTCTGTACAGGCTGAGAACTTCCTTGTAGGAGGTCTTTGCAGTAGGCGAGAAGGTTCTTGGCTCCAACATTGTGGGTTGCCCCAGATAAACACCCCAAGGGAGTGCCTCCCTCCTTGTGCCCTGGGTCCCCTTGTTGCTTCTCTGCTATTGATGGCTCATGGCTCTTTCTTCTCATTTGTCTTTACCACTGCTTTTCAGTACTTCTACCCCATACAATGCATGAGATTCTCCTTACCTCTTTCCTTCAGATCGGAGCTGCACAAACTCTTATGGCATTCCAGTCCTCTTTCAAGTCTTTAAAACTATGCTTTTATTGAATTAAGACAACCTTGTGGCTTTCTAGAGATCGTCACTTCTGAAAATTATATATTTTATTGTATGTGTGATGGCGGGGTGTGTGCGACAGCTCACATGTGGAAGTCAGAGGACATGTAGGAGTTGGTTCTTTCCTTCCACTATGTGAGTCCCCGAGATCGAACTTGGGCATGGTGGCCAGAGCCTTCACCCCAACCAAACTTTTCTAAAATAATGTTTAACTGGGGTGCTACTATCACGGAGTCTGTTTGCCTCCTGCGTTGGTTTTAAGGTGCATGTGTTGGGGTTCCTCCTTGACTTTTCCTAAAGTCTGAATGATTTCCTGTTGTTTCAAGCACCCACTCAAGACATCAGCAGATACTTGCCACTGAGGAGATGCTGCCAGTCTCTTCTGTAATGTAGCGAATGCCTCCTCCTCTTTTTAATCAGCTCGAACGGAGCTGGTCACTGAACACCCAGACACTTCCTTGCTTGCCTAGGGTTAGTAGAGAGACACGGTTCTCGTTCTCTTGAGCTTACAGGTGCTGCTCACAAGGTAAAGAATATGGGCCAATATATAATTGAGGGTCACGAAAACCACCTAAGAGGCTGAGACATGAGCTGACAGGACATTAACAGTTTCTAGAGGCGTAAGCCAAGTGGAACACACATTCCTTGTTAGAGTAAATAAAGAACCACGCAACATTAATTTTGCAAGACATAAAAAGGACGTAAGTGACTAGTTTTACAACCTTGGGACCTAGCCATGATGAAGTGCACATATGTGCATGCACACACGCACACGAGACAGTTAGAACCTGCAGAGGAGACCCGAAGAGCACAGGGAACAAGAAGAGGATTTGGCTCTGTTCCCTAACCATGAAGGGGGAGCACCAGCCCTGTGTAAACTGCTGTGGTTGGCTCTAGGGATACTGGCCTGGGTGGGATAGTCCCTGAGAGCTGGGAGGCACAAAGAGGATGTTTAGGAATGGGGGATTAGTTTGCCCAGAGGAGTAAAAGGACATGGAGAGTTGCTAAGGGATGGGTGGTCACACTTGGGGCAGGCATTGAGGGAGCAGTAGGAACCTTTCCAGCACACAGAATGGGAGCGATGTGGGCTGAGAAGAGCGTGAGATGAGGATGTGGATGAGCTCTGGGATCAGAGGAAGAGCTGTAATTGAGTCAGATGGGAAGGTGTCCTCAAGGTCAGCAGTGTGGGGGAGCCGGAGGAAGCCGGAGGGGTCTGAGTGACAGTATTAACTGTGTGGGAGGAATCACCCTGATGGTATACATCTAGAAGGGGCAGCTGTATCTATCCAGTTAGGACACCTTGTAATAAACACTCCAGCTAAAGGATAGTGAAGCTGTAAGGCTGGGACAAACACAGCCAGAGGAAATGGATCTGGGAGACATTTGGAGGGTACTGGCCATAAGCCATGGTGACTGGAGGGGTGAGAGAGAGCTGGAGGTTGAACACAAAGACCACGGGAAGCGACTGGAGAAAGGGTATCAGGTGTGGGTATCAGAAGATACACTCAGGTCAAGATGTACCAGCTCAGAGAACCAGGGGACAGAGTTAAGGAGTCACCAACGTGTGAGGGATGGCAAAAACCATGGGAATCAAGCTGGGTAGTGAGGGAAGCTGAGTGTGGAGAGGTTGGTGAGCATGTCATGTATGGCTAAGGCCGCTAAGGCCATTTTTTTTTTTTTTTTTTTTTTTTTTTTTGTCCTGAAACTGAATGGATTTTGAACGAATGGTGTTTCAGAGTGAATAAGTTGGCAGTATGTACAGAATATGGGGGGGGGGATGGGGGGGAACGTGTGAGGCAGGGGAACTGGTCTAGGTGGCTGTTGTAGAATATCACTGGGTGAGTGACATCCTGGTTGAGTCTTGAATGCAGATGAAGCAGAAATAGAGTCTATTGGTGCCTTCGTGACTGGATGCTGAAGGAAGGGCCATGTGTGCAGACATCGACATCATGTCTTGTGTTTTTCTTGCTTCTGCAAATATTTCCAGTGTCAGTTAGGGTATACACTGAGATACATATACATCAGGACTGATGGTACTGCCTGCTGAAATGGAAGTCTTAAGAAGCAGTGGGTATGAAAGATGAGTTCAGTTTTAAGCACGTGGGTCATCCCAGGCAGAGAAGCTGAATGGAAAACATGAATTAAGAGGATGAGGCCATGACTACCTCTCAAGTATAGAGTGGGTTTTTATGGACGATACGAAAGCAGGCAGAGGGAAGAGCCCAGGCTGAACATGGCCAGCAGACTAAACTGGACCCTGGGAGGAAAGAGGGAGAGCAAGAGAGGAACTGCCTATGAAGAGAGGTAGCCTGGGCCAAGAGGCCAGCATGGCCAAAATGGTTGAAATATGTAGGGATCAAGCCTGGGGAGGGGAAGCAAAGCCCCAACCCTGGGAGGGAGGAGTTTAGGGCAGGGGGCGGGGTGAGAAGTGCTGGGTGGAGCCACTGGTACCCAGTGAGACTTGTCTTGGGTTCTGATGGGAGAGTACAACGCTGCAAAGTTCTTCCGCTCATCTAGCACTTGGGGACTGAGTAATCAGGAGGAAAACAAGAATGAAGAAATTCCCCAATGGCTGTGGGTAGAAATTCCACTTGCTTGAGGAGAGGCCAGAAGTCTACTTTGAGAAGGTGGCGTTGTTTTGATGGGCAGAGGGAGACAGGTAGAAAAGGCTGAAGGATGTGACGCAGACAAAGGACCATGGACCAGGGCACAAAGGCACATCCCATCTGAGTGAGGCCAGCTTCTGTGGTTAGAGGTCACATGTCTAAGTGAAGTTGAATGGTGAGGAAGAGGAAGGAGATCCTTGTGGGGAACCCCTTTTTCCTTGTAAATGGGTGCCCATTGACCTTGGGTGGCTTTCACCTGGGTCAGGGACTCCCATGGCCATTTGTTAAGACAGACATACACAGGTGGACCGAAAGAGGCAGTATGGATTCTTCCTTTAGCTCTCCTCTCCCCAAGCCCCCCAGGCCCTTCTTGCAGGCACTCACCCTCCAGGAGGGCAGGCAGAGACACATGGCTCTGCCATGTCCTGAGATGACTCCTGAGTAGTTCTTCTTTTAAGGCCCCAGGATCTCCAGGGAGAGCAGCGATCAGAGGAGGAGCGAATGAAGTCATTTCACGTTTATTTGCATAAATTATAGAAGACATTTCAACTGTATTACCATGAGAAACAGAAGGCCCCTGCATTCTAAGTACATCCTGTGTTCCTTGGGAACAAATGTGCAGACACCTCCAATCCAGAGGAGAATGTAAATTGTAGACTGCGGAAACAGAAATCCTCTGTTTTACATACTGCCCAGAGGTGTGAACTTGTGGCCTTGGGTGAGAGACATGTAGCTGTCCTGTATGGTGTAGAAGACTGTGTAGACTTTGAGAAGTCTTCATTGAGGGTAAACCAAAAACCACCTAACACTGGGTATTAAATGTTAACGTGACACACTGTGGTTCGAACCTGGCTTTGGAGTATCATGTATATCACCTGAGTCTGTGGACTGGAGCCCAACACAGCTGCAGCTGCTTGCACAGAACTTTTCTCTACACAATGGAGAATTTCTTCCATGAATAGATAAAGCCCCTTCAATGAGTATGTCAGGTACATCTTATAGTTAATACTGACTCACTAGTTTACAAAAATATTAGGACTTGGCATGACTTGAGTCTCTTAGACTTGATACAGTGTTGGCTGTATATAGATTGAGAGTTTCAGATGGATTTTAGATCTTCCCAGCAGTAATAGCATCCATTTCATTCTTACCATTTAACAGATTCAATCGAGGTCCAGAGGCTAGATTTCTTGTCTTAGGTTGTCTAGCTAGTGAGTGGAGAAGGTTCTGACATGGGAACCTTGGCAGAGTTCATTAATTTTTAACTGTGAGGCCAGCTGGCCTAGCATACTTGTGAGATTGCCTACGACTAGAAAAAAATGGAGCGCTGCTGATTCAAAACACAAATTTATCCTAGTAACCTTGCAGGCCATTCACTGTGTAGAAGGAAATGCCTTGGAACCAAAGACTCACATAACTTGGTTTAAATTTGTTTACCTGTCAGCACTTTGGCTGGATGTTTGTCTGTTTTTGGCCGAACAGAGCAAACCTTTCAATTTGGGTTTAAGCTCAAATGTTCCTGATAATTATTGAAGCTGCTGAGGCCAGTTCTAGGAAAAAATAACACGGCAGCATCCAGCATGATGCAATCTGAAACGCTGGCGCCTTTGCTGAGTTCTTACACAAAGAGCCTTATTGAGGGGCTCCTTCTGGTCACCAGAGGCGCAGACACCCTGGGCCAGGGAGCTTGCCTCTGCGGAGAATAAAAACTGTGCAGATTTCCTGGCCTGGGCGGGTTGTTTCTCCTGCCCTTTAGCAGGCTTGTGGGCCAGGACTCCTGCCGAGTGTGGGCAAGCAAATGCCAATCCCGTCACTTCTAAGAAATGCTAAGTTCTGGCCCTACAGCCCTACTTTCCATTGCCAGGGTGATGAATTCGTCCCAGCCCCACACCCTGAGGGAAGTCTGCAAATTCAGCTCAGGGATTCTGAACAAGCTGCTGCAGACTATGCTAAGAGAATGTCAGTTATTACAGGGCTGTTGATAACAGTCAGTGAAGCCTGAGAAGACTTTTACGAACATGTGTGTGCCCGTGTAAGTAATAGGTGTCCACCGTGGCTGAAGAGTATGGTAAGAAATGAAGCCCTCCTAGGGACGCTGTTTGTCAGCACACTTCTTTGCTGACTGGGAGAGGGGCTGAGGGAACTGTTCTGACAAGCTGCCACAAACCTGACTTTTCCACCAGAATGTTTAGGCAGGAGGACTTGCCTAAGAGTTGTGGATAAAATGAGCAATAAGACTACTCAGAGCCGTGCAGACGGAACTAAAGTTGCCCGGTTTCCTGAGAAGGGAAGGTTTGGTTCACTCTCCACGGCCAGTGCACCTAACCGGTTCCTGGGCTCCTTTTGGTCACGGCTGGCGTTAGGTAAAGCCCTAACCAGACCTGCCTGTTGCCTTGTCTTCTAGACACCGAATGGACTGCTGCTGACCCCGAGTCCGCTGCTCTCCAGCATACATTTCTGGAGCAGCCTTAGTCCTGTAGCTCCATTGAGTCCGGCCAGGCTGCAAGGGCCAAACACACTCTTCCAGGTAAGGGTTTGGAACTAACTTTCCAACATGGCTCACCCATGGCTTTTCCTCTACATTCTATATATACTCAGTGACTATGTTAAGCTTCCAAGGGGGATTCATAAGGATTGGGCTGCACAGCCGTTTAGAGACAGACATCTCACTGAGGCAGAAGAGATATGCTCATGTCAGGAATCCAAACATGGATTGTTCAAGTGTTCTGGATATTAGTACATGACTAGGAAAACTGGAAATCTACTACAGGAATTACTTAAAATTAAAAAATAGTTGTCACAAACACTCAATAAAGGACTTTAAAATATGAATCCAACAAGCCAATATATTCACATAGAAAACATTAAAAAAAATAAAAAAGTTTTTCCAAACTGGAGAAGTTACCTGGACCAGTCTATAAATTATAACCTAACTCTAATTTTGTAATACAATACTGTGCAGCATATGGTTAAAGAATAATGAAGGACCTCCCTGAGTTAGGGGTAACACATTCATTATTCATTCAGGTTCTGGAATCTTCCTGGATTCTTTCCATCATCACGCGGAGGTCAGTATTTCCTCCGAGTCCCAAAGACAGCTACTCACCAACTCAAGGGGTGACTGTCGTATGTGAACATAGGCAGGGGCAGGCAGGAAGCAAAGGTAGCCGGACACGATGCCAGCTCTTCGTTCCCGAGTTCAAGCTCGGTCATCTAGCCTGTTCCCCTGCCCTAGTATGGCTCACCCCAAACTGACCGTAGCTCCTTGCTCACACTGCATTTAGCATGTTGTATTATGACTGCCTGTCTGGCAAACTCTACTAAAGAGTAGGCCCCCAAATGACGGGAATCATATTCTGGCCACTGTGCTATTTCCCAGCATCTAGGATATCAACTGGTGCACAAATGTCAATCATTACTGATGACCTAGTGACAAGACACCAAGGTGCAGATGTCACTAGAAGGTGTGAGGAGCTCCGGTCTCCTCAGTTGCTCCTTGTGCTTATCAAGGTTCGTATTTGCTGAGTATCTCTCTGCAGGAACACAATGTATACACACTGGGATTCAGGGTCTCCTTGGAAGAACGGGTGAGCCACAGAGGTTTTGATTGCTATCATGCTCCCCCTGGTTTCCTAGCAGGCTTGGAGTAGGGTGTCATGATGTGACTATTCCCTGGAGTTCTCGGGTTTCCTTCTCTCTCTGGCCCTCAGTCCCATCACAGCTCAGTTCCAGTCAGGCACAGTGAACATGGCGATGGTTAGGATTTTCACCGGAAGTGGCATGTTCCTGTCGAAGCGGGATTGGGAAGGAGTTGCAGGAATGCAGCGGCTCCTTGGAATTAGGACTACAATACTCTATTAAAGACTCTGACATGGAGCTTTTGTTGAGTTCAGTAAATACCTAAATGACAAGCAGCCTCTCATTTCCATTCTATTGGGAGGCTTGGAGACCTCCTTGGAAAGTCACAAAGGACCAGTGGAATCTTATGTTCCTATTCCCCAACAGTAAATACAGTTCATGCCCACAGTCCATAGATAGCCCAGGACCTTTAGGAGCGGGGAGCTGCCCATAATATATACCCGTGGTTCTGTGAAGTCAGCATGCACCTGAGTCACATGGATAGTGTATCAAGTAAAGATGCCAGGCCCACCCTAGGGCTTCTGATTCATGAGGTCTTGCATAGGGTCTGATAAAACATTTTTTTCCCCTGAGACAGGGTTTCTCTGTGTAGACCAAGCTGGTCTCGAACTCACAGAGATCCACCTGCCTCTGCCTCCCGAGTCCTGGGATTAAAGGTGTGCACCACCACTGCCCAGCCTGATAAAACATTTTATTTAGGTTTCTAATGATGCTCTAGTGTAGGAACCATGTTCTGAGAACTGTTGTGGAGTAGGGGTTCCTAATTTATGCCTCAAATTCTGCAGCTTATTGCATATAAAGGTCATCTGCAAAGAATTTCAGTTTTAATTTTACCAAACCAACCTGTTTTCACTCCAAGAGCCATTCAGAAAACAAGTGGGGAGGTTGGGGGACGGGGCTACAACTTAGCCTGGATGGCTGACAGGTTGCATGGCCTGATGTTCCTAAGTTACGGCTGCATCCATGCGACAAGGGAAAACAACTTTGTACCTTTTAAAGTACCATTGCTCGTTTCAAACAAAAAGAGCAATAGAGTATGGTAAAAGTTAGAGGTGGCAGTTTTAAAAATGGTAAACAACAGGAATGAGATTTCCAACTAAAAATAATAGGCATCAAAATGGATCTCTCAGAATTCAGACTACTATTGTGCCCCTTCCAAATGAATAAAATTAACAAGCCTTATTTACATACAATAGGTGTTAATAAACGAAAGAGAGAATACAAGTTTCCTGTGTGATCTCTGGAAAAGCAAGTGGAAATCACTAGGGAAAGATTTGTCCTCTACAGAAGATCTCCTGAGACAACTATGTATCTTCCTGTCTATCTTAGAGGGAAAGGGACAGGGCCACACACTGCACCTCTGGCTAGCCTGGAACTCACTTTGTAGCCCAGGCTGGCCTTAAACTCACAGTAGTCCTCCTGCCTCAGCCTTCTGGATGTTGGGATTACAGGTGTGCACTACCATAATTAGGGCAGATCTGGCAGGGTTTCAGCAAAGAAGAGAGAAGGACAGAGGTATGCCTTCTATCTGTAGTATGTTTTAGTGAAGAGATAGGCGCCAAAGACGGTTGCGCATGACTCGAGAGCCTGATCTACAAATACAGCGTGGTTCGGTTTCAGCTGGCCAGGTGATCAGATCAGGACTGCACCTCACAGGCAGGTACACGCGGAAACAAGGGAGAGGTGAAGCAATCCCCAACTGAGAACGTGTCCTGTCACTTTTTAGCTTGGCACGTTTTTTACAGTCCTCTGTGGCAGGGCCTGTAGGAGATGCAGCCGATGAAGGGCTGGAGCTGGATCAGTAGGGAATGGAAGAGCTCTTCCCAGCTGGAGACCATGTAGAAGGCCCCAGGAAGCTCCACCTGAGCTCAGACAGAGAGGGACAGGGCTTCTACAGAAAGAAGTATAACACATTTGCGTGGCTGGTGACGGATCAGGTGGGAAAAGCAGCTACAGGCCTCGAACTGTGTGCTCACGAGTTGCCGCCCTCACCCTGTTAATATGTTATACACCACAGGTATGAGAGTATGTTAGGAAAATCCCACTGATATGCGTGTGGAGGAAAAGTGAGAGCCAGTTAAGGGACAGAATATAAAATGATAGTACATCATATAGATCCGAATTGTAGCAGGCATGTGTTCAGCAGATGGTTCAGAGGTAAGAGAAAGACTTGGGGTTGGGTTTGAGGACTAGGGTAAGTACTGAAAATTACGTATGAACAAAGCTGGTGGGTTCTTAGAAGGTGGAGATGCTATTAATACCAGCGGGCATGCGTCAGTGTGCTAAGTTACACTTTGCTTACTGAGTGCAGACTTCAGCCTAAGTCACGTCTGTACTTCAAAGATGAGATTTACCCACGGCCACACAATAGTATATGGAGGAGCTCTGGTTCCCGTTGGCCCGTATTCCCAACCCTGCCTCTCACAGACTCAGAGCGCCAAAGAGCAGGGTCTGTGAGGCTTTGGATTCAAACACCTAAAGTGAGTGTAGCTATCAAGTTCAGGGTATGCACTGGAGAAGAGAGGGGAGGTCTGGGAGAATGTTGCAATTTAAGAAAGGCTGTGGTTGGCCGGGCGGTGGCGGCGCACGCCTTTAATCCCAGCCAGCACTCGGGAGGCAGAGGCAGGCGGATCTCTGAGAGTTCGAGGCCAGCCTGGTCTCCAAAGCGAGTTCCAGGAAAGGTGCAAAGCTGCACAGAGAAACCCTGTCTCGAAAAAAAAAAAAAGAAAGAAAGAAAGAAGGAAAGAAAGGCTGTGGTGAAAGAAAAGTGAATAAACACACCAGGAAAACAAGCAAACAAACAAAAAACCCAAAAGCCCATCAAGAGACGTTTAGCCGAGTGCATACACAGGGATTTCTAACACACTGAAGAAGCTGAAACTAAAGACAATGCTTTTATAGCCACCTCTGAAGGGGTTATGACAGAGAAGACGCAACCGATCTCAAAGAAGGAACGCTCAAGGCCAGTTCTGCTGTTCATCCGAAGTCACCATGGGAGTGGTGACCAGGACATTGACCGTGGCTTAGACGGTGTAAACCGCATTCGGATAGATCTAGAAACACACGTGAAACAGAGTCCCACAAAATGCAAGGATCCCAAAGCTGCCGGAAAGACAGAAAACTTCTATTTGCCGGTTACCATTAAAAAACTGGGCAGTTTAGCAGAGCTGGAGAGAAAACTTAGTTTTGCTTATGAGCTATGACTTTTAGTTAATCAGAACCTCTTTGGGTTGTTTTTTCTCATTTATAAAGTGAGCCTAAGAACGCTTACTTTCTATTCCTAGACACCCAATGAAATGGGAGCCCCTGAGAAGGCAGTGTTGGATGTGTTACTGAAATAGTTTGAAAAATTAAAAAAAAAAAAGTATTTACTCATTCTGCAAATATTTATTGGACTTCTAACATGTGCCAGGCTCTGTAGTTTGATATTTGGTGTTGAAGTTTAATATTTAACTTTCCTGGATTAAACAGGGATTAAGCTAGGAGAGCACCTGGCAGATCAACTGGACACATTTCTTCTTTGTCAAGCAGAACTCTAGCTGTGAGCAGTCACATGCTAAAAAGATGCTTTTCCTCGGTCTTCTTCATTTAGGATTATAGCTGAAGGATTTGTTAGGTCATGAAGTCAAACCATAATGCTTCCATTCTGTATTTACCATTCTACTTACCAATAATACAGAAGTCTCACTGTCTCCTTCTCTGACTGTCATTGAATGCATTGATATTAAGTCAGAGAAAGCACTTTCTCATCTCCAATATTAAGACAGTCTTTCTTTTACAGAAAGAGTCATCTTATTTTTAATTATGTGTCTGTGTGTGTGCATGCCCACAGAGGCCAGGACAACAAGATCTCTGGCATAGGAATTAAGTGTTGAGCCACGTGTGGGTGCTGGAACCAAGCTCGGGCCCTCTGTTAAGGGAGCAATCAGCACTGTTAACTGCTGGGCTGTTTGTCCGGCTCCCTGACGGACAATTTTACCATGCTATGGAAAACTGACAGCGAATTTCGAAACTCGAGATTACTGACTTATATGTAAAGAATCTTGGTTTCCAGTCCCTCCCCCCCCCCCCCCCCCCCCCCCCGCCGCCCCCAATATTTAAAGCAAATCAGCAGGTTATATAGCTGAGAACCTTTAAAAACACTAGTAGAGTAAGTTTTACAGAAACATGTAAAGTATGCTTTGGGACCTCGGGCTTACAGAATAGGGGCATTTTCTGGGCCTCCCTCTGTGGCTCTAGGTAACCTTTGTGAAACAGATCAGTGACCAACTCCCATCCCTGGGTGCCGAGAACTACCTCCACTGGTGTGTCTGTGCGTGAGAGGAAGGCAAACTCCTCAATACACTTGCCACAATTACTGAATGCCTCTCATCTCTTACAGTTCCCCACACTGCTCAATGGTCACATGCCGGTGCCACTGCCCAGTCTGGACAGAGCTCCGTCCCCAGTACTGCTCTCCTCCGGCTCTCAGAAGTCATGATGGCTGGTGGTGGCGGCAGCAACAAAGGACTCAAAACCGATGAAGCCAGTTTGTCCCCGTGGGCTAGTTCACCTGTGTCATGAGAAGGACACTGTGAAACCCTGTTGATTTGGTGTGCACTTTTCATAACACGGATAATCTGGATGTGTGTTAGCATTTTAAGAACCATTTTTATATATTCAGCTATATATGGAAGTCTGGTCTGCAGTAAGTGGATTTTAATGTTTCTGTTTTCGATCCTTTCAGCTCTGAAGTGCTGAGCACTGACAGTGAAGAACCTTTCTTAATGTTTTCTATATAACTAATAAGGATGTGAAGCTTTTTATTGCTTTAATTCTGCATATGCTGAACTCTGCTTGTATACACGATATAACCAGCTGTGCCTTCCTTTGCATTTAGTTTTATGTACTTGATTTATGTATTTCTAGTGTTAAGAGAAAATGTTTGAAGGACAAAATTGCATCAAACAGCTCTTGGAAGAATGTTATTTTCGCAAGTAGGAAACATGAAAAGTGTGCTCCTATCACTGTAAGAACTGCCTTAGACCCTCTTTTGAAATGAAAACCAGTAAATAAAATGTCCAAGTAATGTTTTTATAAGAATGAACGAAGCCATATTTAGACAATAAACATTCTTTAAAGAACACGTTCCAAAGTGCATTTTTAAAAAGATGAGCTTTGGAGTGGCCAGCTGCTTAGCCATTTAAAGTAGCCTTTCTGCTCTGGGATACTGAAACTACATTACGTCCACACCAGCAGAACTCTTATGGGTACTTCCCAGGTTTACGTGTTTTTATCTCTGTTCTCTTGATTTCCTATAACGACAACCATCTGGTATCTTTATCACTTCTGGGAGTTAGGGTTCCTTTAGAATCCTGGCATGACAACTAATATTTAAAAATCGAATGTTTTGGGGCTGAGGGTGTACTCAGTAGAGTGTGTGTCTAGCATGTGGTAGGCCCTGGGTACAGTCCCCAGCAATCTGCTTCTGGTCCCTCCTAGAAAAAAAGGGGTGGGGGACAAAAACCAAGAGTGGAACATGCTCACAGACAGTGATGAACTCATACCACAAAGAAATGACTGTATTACACCAGGTATCTTCCTGTGTACAGATACAACCATTTTTGATGGGTTAAGCAAACTGTGCTACAGAGAACTGGAGGAGCTGGAGGCTTTGCTAGAGAGGCAATGTGGTAAGAGAAAACTCTTCAGGAGGCTCACTGTGGACGTGACTGTGCGGCCATTTGGATGCTCTGCAGGAAGAGCATTGTGTGCAGTAGGTTAGGGCTGTGGAGGCAGCAACCCTCAGCTGGTCAGACACTGGGAAGGGAGCAGGCCTGTGCATGGGCGGAAAGCTGATGCAAGACTATGAACTCAAAGTACTGTCAACTTAAGCTCGGGTGTGCTGAAAGACTCATCTACAAGGAGGAAAAACCTAATCTGAAATGTGCCTCAGCAGCTGTTCCCAACTAGGTACTAAATAAAAGGAATATATGGTTTTGTTTTTTAAAGCTTGTGGAAAAATATTTGAATTTTTTAAAATCTAAAATCGTTTAGATACTTATAAATTCAGACTTTGTACCGAAACTGACCCATGTTTCTAAGGGCGGGTGGTGTCTTTACTAAGGGGGGGGGGGGAATCTGACTGTAGAGCCATGGAAATAGCTCTGAACCCATAAATAGAAAGTCCTGCCACTCCCTCACTGCAAAGAACAAATCTCCCTAAAATAAAAAGGAGCTGTTTCAGGGAGCTGTAATTACTGAATACAATGTCAGAGCCAGGAGAGGCTTCAAGGATGCTTTCTCCAGCCGAGAGGAGCTGGGATGCTGAAGACAGAGTAAGACTGCCCCAAAATTTAGGTGAAGAAACAAGGCTGGGGTGTCAAAAACTGCTTGATGAGAGAGAATGCATCTGATGTGCGAGATTCTTACAAAGAAGCTAAAGGAATTAGTGTGCAGGAATTTCAACCGAAATGCTTTTTTGTAGACTTTTAAACTCTAAATGTTGGTTGGAAACGGTCAAATGACTTTCTTCCACCCACTGTGATTTTCCTATATTATAGATTAACTGATTAGAAATGGGAAAAACGCTATAATTCTTGGGGGATCCAAATACTCACTGTAGTGAAGAGAACTGGAGGTATGGAGAATAATCAGCTTCCCCATCTTTGGTGTTTTTAATAGGATTAATTTAGCCAGAAAACAGATTCCAAAGAACATTAACATTTCTTTTTTTTATGCTTGCCTAATCAATGCTAGCCAAACTGCTGTGGCTGAAGTCGGAGCTCCAGAACCTGATGGTGGAAGCTGAACTCAGTTTCTGTAGGCAGCTCCTCTAGGACTGCAAAGTTTCATCCACTTGCACTTGGGGTTTTGTTTTCTTTACTGTAATACTGATTTGATGAATAAAGACTTTGTAATAAGGAGTGTGTATGACAAGGCAGGTGGGTTAGTGTACTTGCATTTACTTACAATGACTCAGATATCACTTTCTATGTAGACAAGTTGGATCAATACACTTTGCTTTCTACCTGTAACTATGGCACAACTAATGCTGTGTATATACATAAGGTTATAGCACAGTAGAAGAGTACTTTGCCTGGTGTACAGACACCCCCCACCACCACCACCACTGAGGTTGAATTGGGTGGAAGAATGAAATGGGTGTGGAGGGGCGGGGCTAAGAGACAGACCTGGGGCCTGCTGGCCACCGGTCTTGTTGATATGGGGAGTGTGAGATTCAGGGAGAGACCCTGTCTCAAGGAAGTTGGGCAGGGTGCTGAATGGAGCATCCCACGTCATCTGGTCTCTGAGCTTGTGCATGTACGCCTGTGTATGTCATTCTCACACACTCACACTCACACACACACACACACACACACACACACACACACACCACCACACACGCCGCCGCCGCCGCCGCCGCCGCCGCCACCACCACCAGCAGCAACAAAAGTAAACAAGTTCTGTCAATTGCTCTCTGCACTGAGGAACAGGGAAATGGGAATTAAAGGTAACACTAAGCCACACTTTTTCCTTTTAGCCATTTTGTTTACAGAGGGTATATGAACTACAGACTCATTGCAGATGTTTTTATTCTTCCTTGTTTTACTTCCGAGCTGACGTGTGTTTGAGTGAGTGTGTGTGTGTGTGTGTGTGTGTGTGTGTGTGTGTAAGGGGGAAAGGAAGAAATAGTTGTAAGCAGGGACTCTGACGTGTACAGTGGCTACAGCGTCAGAAGGGACACACATTCAGAGCTACAGGTGGTATAACGTATCTGTAGGTATGGTAGGAGATCAGTCACTCACTAAGAAACATCTGAAAGTAACTGGTCCAGGAGGTACGGCAGAACCGCCCCTTCTACCCCAGAAGATTTTATGTGTGTGGTCCTGCTATACACAACAAACAGGTCACCACAGTAGTCGGTGGTACAAAGTGCCCGCTTTGTCTTCTTAATCCTCAGGCATCTTTTCTGTGCTCCCATACACACATGTGTTCTTGGCACATCCCCTTGGCTTGTGTGGCTTGGACTCTATAAGACTGACACTGAGTTTCGGTACCCTCTTTCAAATGAGTCTGGAACCTAAGACCCATTTCCGTTTCATCACGTGACAGTTTCAGTTAGTGATAGTAACTATCTCCAAACTACTTAAGATGTACTCAGCTCTGTGGGAAGTTTATTTAACTAGACCACTCAGGGGGGCCCTAGGAGGGAAGGACTATTATACATAATTTTATAAGGAAATTGAGGCCTATCATAGTTAAGTAGTTGACTCTGAGAAACAGCTGGTCAGCTTTCAAACTTAGACTTCGATTGCAGAGGCCACGATGTTGGTCAGTAATGCTTACATCTTCACACAGTACCTGGCACACATCACTGTTGTCTGTGAGAGTTCCAGTAATTATAACGTGCCCTGTCTGGACTTTATTTATTTCTAGTCCTGTGTGTGTGTGTGTGTGTGTGTGTGTGTGAGAGAGAGAGAGAGAGAGAGAGAGAGAGAGAGAGAGAGAGAGAGGAGACGAGACAGAACAATTTGATAGCTTGATTATGGGTTAGTTCTTAGGTTTTTTTAGATAATTTTTGACTATTGCATTTATCTTTAGTTCATTCATAGAGAAGAGACCAGGCCAAGTTAATGTAAGTGATACGTTTTACTTACAAAGTTCCCTCTGTGTCCTAACAAATACTAGTATTTCTTTAAACTAGGAGGTCTGTGGTAGGGTAGAGTGGGGTACAGAGAAGGACCTCCAGAAGAGAGCTGAGACCCGAGTGTTAGAAGACAAGAGAAAGAAGAAAACACCAAGCAGAAGAAAGAGAGAGTCTAACAAGTATGCAAGAGAAGAAACACTTGAGGACCTCGGAGATCAAAGGACACACCGTGATAAGAGACTGTAATGTGGAATAATTAGTAGTGATGAAGCCTACGTTCTAAAGAGTAGGGGGAGTTTCCAGGCAGCTAAGACGTAATGTAAGAATGGTTGATTACGGGTGTGGAAGAGCCATACAGTTGGACTGCTTCCAAAGCAATCTTCTAAGACTTCCAATGTTTCCAGAAAAAAAAAAAGATGCATGAACATTATCCCAAAATGACCCACACAGTCCACACCACCACCATCTCATTCATTCAAACAGCCCGGGGTGGGGGGATTAGAGACCTGTCACCACAGCTGGAGCAGGGGCTACAGCCTCTGTAGCCCTCACTAGTGCTCTTCCAGGGGTTCAGAGTCTGGCAGGAGGCGTCTCCCAGACGCTCATCTTCTCGTCCATGTCTACCACTTACCTAGGCTTCAGTAGGACAGGGGTGGAGGAGGGCAGCAAGGACAGCCACCTATGCCAGTCTTGTCATCTGTCTTTCGTACAAGTGTGCACTTGCACATCTAGGGGCTAGGTATGCAAAAAAATGTTTCCGTCTCTAAAGAGGTGGCTTTCCAAAAAATGTTAGTTTTTCCAATACACTTATTTCTCTTAGGGAGAAGCCACAAATGAAAAAAGTCTTCCAACCATGACAGGTCTAGATTTCATTCCTTTCACATCAGAGTAGTTTAGTAATCAGCAATTTGCTTATACTCTTCCAGTTTTGGATGGACAGATGTTGTCTGTAGTTTCTGAGGTCAGAATAATGGTAACAGCTCCTGACCATTGTAAATCCAGGGTCTGAACTCAGCATTAGAAAAAGTTCCAGAAGGAAAACATGTTCCAGGACAGCCAAGGCTACACAGTGAAATCCCGTCTCGAAAAACCAAGGGGGGTTGGGGAGGAAGAATCTAGATTATAATATTTAAAAACTAGAGCCACTGATAAAAAAAAATAAAAAGAGATGACATCTGGGGATAAATCTCTTAAAACCACACAAACTCAAAATAACTAGTATAGATAATACATATTACCAAAGCAACTAAATACGTATATAGCCTTCCTTTCTCATATATATGTGTATATGTGTGTGTATACACATATATGTGTATTTGTATATATATTCACACACACACATATATATGAATAAATCAAATGGCCTACTATAAACAAACAAACACAACTAAATACAAACAGTATGGTATTGGGAGAATTAAGACAAAGTCTTAAGGTGCTCCAAGTACCTGAAGGGTAGAACATTTCCTTCACTCACTCTAATGCCAGCAAAGCCCTAATACCAAATCGAGAGATGCCAGTAAACAAGAGTACAGGACAAACCCATAATGATTTCAGGCTAAAACTCAACAAAACACTAGCAAGCCGAATTCAGCAGCATGTTTAAAGAATCACAACTTGACATCCCTAATGTGAAATCTAAAAGGCCTTGCCACCTGAAGCTTTCAGAGTGACCATAAGCAAAAACAAACAAACTTCCAGATTTTTCACATTTTGTAATTTTGAAGCAGGGATGCTCACCTAACCACAGACCATGCAAATATTCCAAACTGGGGGAAATCGCTTGAAATGTGAGACACTCTGGGTCCCAAACATTTTCTGAAAGGATGCTTAAATTTTAATTCATCACCAAATGGTTTCTTCCCAGAAAGGCAGTGCTGAGTTAACCAAAAACAATCAAGGAAATGAACGAAGAAAGCGACATGACCATCAGAAATGACAGAGAAGAAGCTTTAGAAGACAAAACAGCCAGGAACCTCCCGCGATAAAACAGTCTGTAAACTAGGAATCGGAGGAAGGTCCCTCAGAGGAGCCACACAAGGAAACCAGCTGCTGGTAGCACCCTGGGTGGTGAAACCCAGGAGGCTTTTCCCCAAGACCAGGAACACCAGTCAGTCAGCCTCTTTCGCTACTTCTCAGTGATAATGGAGGTCTACAACACCAATTAGGCAAGGGGAAAACGAGAAAAAAAGAAAAAAAACATCCAAATCATAAGGAAAACGTCAAACTATTTCTTGCTGCAGACGACATAATGTTATATGTAGAAGAGCCTTAAAAAACAAACAAACAAACAAACGAAAACAAAACACCTTCAAAGGCAACAAAGTTGGAGGTTACAAAATCAAAACAAAATCATCTGTACTTCAAGAACTAGCAATGACAGAGAAATGATCCTACCTGCACCGGCAGCAATAAACACTTAGGAATAAGTTTACCATGGAGGAGTAATAATTCTATATTAAAAACTACTAAATGTTGCTGAGAAAAATTAAAAGACAACCTAAGTAAGTGGAAAAACGCCTCAAACTCAGACTGGAAAATTGCTGTTAAGAGAAAAATACCACCTGAAGGGATGGGATTAAAATGCGAAGCAATCTCCATGATAATCCAATTTTGTGGAAATAGGAAACCTTACTCTAAAACTCTTAGGGAGAATTTCAAGTGATGCTGGATAGCCTCGAGTTCTAGACACGTCTAAGCTTCAGACATCAGCTATGTGGGAACAAGCATGGTATGAATACAGTCTAATACAGACTCATGAGCAAGCTAAAACACGGTGAGATTTTTTTTTCCCATTCATCTTATGTAACTTGGTTGTACAGCTCTCAAGAATGGATTTGTAGACGATGATATCCTGTTATAGTTGTCAAAAGGCTGGACAAATGTTGGATAACTCACATTTCCTGATTTCAGATTTTAACCTCGCCCCCCCCCCCCCCAAAAGCAAAGCAAACACGGTCTAGAAAACACCGCAGTGAACAAAACGCTGAGGTACTATCTGAATGGCCAGACTACAGGCGTCCACTAACTGAACAGAGCGGAGGGCCCTGACATAAACCCTTCCCATGCCGCAAGCTGCCTGTTGATAAGGATGTGGGCACCTTCTCAAGAAATGGTGCTGGAAAATGACTCTTCACACTCAGAAGAGTGAAGCTGGACATGTGCAGACCTAACTTTAAGAACCTTAAAAGAAAAAATTGGGGCAAAGATTTATGATCTTGGAAAACTAACAGCAGGTTTTTAAAATCTGACACCAAAAGCACCAGCAACCAAATGAAAGACAGGTGAGTGAGATGCAAAACCAAAGCTCTTAGGCCTTACAAGGATATCTGCAAGAAAGTGGAAAGACAACCCACAGAACAGAAGGAAACAACTGAAAACTATGAGCTTTATAAGGACAGATTAAGAATCCATAAAGAATTCTTATAATTCAATAAAAAGACAACCTTATTAAAACTGGCAACATTTTTACATGAATAGCTTTTCTTCACACAGAAGACATTCAACATGGGTATTCGTTAGTAATGTAAATAAACCTACAATGAACTCCGTCTTCATGCCCCTCAGAATGAGCATCTTGACAACAGCAGGTACTGGAAGGACAGAGAATTCTCATTCTAGGGATTTAAAGAGTGCAGCTGCTGTGGAAAGCCCGGCAGCTTCTCAGAAAGTAAAACCCAGAATGATGTCTGGGCAGCAATCTCACTCCTAATGTATGCACAGGGCAAAGAGGAAACAGGAACTCAAACAGTGTACACCACAGCAGTGTTCACACTTGTTCAGTTCACACTTGTTCAGTCAGAACAGAGCGTTAGTCAGCCACGAAGACAAACCCTGAAAATATTATGTCGAAAGCAATAAACCAAACGGTATGGTTGCACATACCAGAAAGTATCGAGAATAGGGAAATTCACAGATGCAGGAAGTAGTTAATAGTTATGAGAGGCTTAGATGGAATTATTTTTTAATGAGTTCAATTTCTGAAACAGTAAGACAATTTTGGAAATAAATCAATGTAACTATTGTATTGTGAATGCAGTTAACGCCATAAAGAGGTAGAGAAAACCGGTATGAACTGTCATGAGTCTGAGAGAAAGATTGTAACATGCTATTAAATAGTCTTTCAGATTAAGCTGCTAAGATGCCCCAGTGAAGACCTGTCTATGGTGAGACTGACCTAGCACCCTTACCTTCAGAACTGGCAGATCAAGGGGCTTGTGAGAGAGTTCCAGGGCCAGTCCTCTTCCCTGCAAAGTTTCCAGGATCTGAGTGAAGGGGAAATGTCAACAAACAGCAACCTACACATGTCTATTTGCTTGCCAAATGCCTTAACAAGAGGTCCCTGGACACCCTAGAAAGAACTTTAAATGACTGCACATATTTACTTTTTATATGCAAGAATTGAACTTACTGGAAAGCTACTTTTTCTTAAGTAACGAATGCTCTCTTACAAGATTACATAAGAGACAGCTAACCAGATGGTCGGCGCATACGTAAGGCAGCTGTCCATTGCAGCACAGTGACATGGCCTCGCTTTACAATGACACGGGGAAAGAAAGTGACCCCAGGGTGCACAGCCTTCTTCCCCAAGAAAGGACAGTGACACAACAAAATCACATTTTATATAACACAGAGATTTAGTTATTATAAATTTCAAAACAAAATGAAGGAATTTTCACATAATATTTATAACCTTCAAAGTACAATATTAATACAGATGTCTGTCAGTTAGAAGTAACAGCAGTTAGGCTACAGGGTTTAACATAAAACCAGCTGACAAGCGTGAAAAGCAGTAGTGGTCCGATATTCACCATTATACATGAATCTGTTTCTTCCAGAACTTTTTTTTAAAAAAATTAAAATTTCAGTATCATGAAATATTAAAATAACATCCCCAAACATGCCACAATCACTATTCACAAATAAAGTTAAAAAGAAATATACAAAAACTCACTTAATACTGTTAAATAACAACAATAAACTACAGGATTTCCTGAACAGAAATGAGAGGACCCTGAATGTTTACAGTGAATGGCAGGACAAAAATCAAGTTATAACTATTTTCATGATATAAGGCAAAAATGCACATGACCATTTCAAAATATATCAATTAAGATTTATAGTTATAGGATGCACTAACCAATAGTCCTTAAAAATGAACACAAATGCCTAAAACACTGTTACCAACACCAAAGTGTCTGTGATGTTCAAGGAGATGCATAATTCAAGTTACACTAGTTAGTGTCTCTGATGAGCAGATAATACCCACAATGCTTTAGAGCAAGTCCTCTGGGTTCTTATTTCTCATTTCTAATTTATCATGGCTCATTTTAAAGACATAGTACAGCTTTCAGCTGATTCCAAGTGAATGTTATTGAAACACACACAGCCTCCGAATGAAGGAAACTGTTCCTCAAAATGAATTATCATCTGATAAAAGAAATGTGCTTAAAACAAACAGCAGCACGGCCTTTCCTGTTTGAATGACTTCTATGGTTAAAATGTAACTAAAAGCACAGTGTAAAAGAATTAACCAAGGGTAGTAGCATACAAATATGCAGTAGACATTTCTAAAATGAGGAATAGGTAAAAATAAATATCTTGGTTTTTAATTTATTGGTGTCTAATGTAAGACTCCCAAAATGTCCGATATTCACCAGCTTGAATCAACTCTCACATTGCACGCTTCTTAAACACACTGTGCTGCCAGTCTCTCAGCTACTCCATTGGCCAGTGTTCCTACGAAATTATATGTAGTACGGGCTTACGAGTGTTCAAGATGGCTCACATTTTTACTGCTAAGCAAAGCTAAATATACATTCCAGGAAACACTGCAGTTTAATTTAAAAAAAAAAAAAACAAAAAACAAAAAACGAACAAAAAAAAAAATGCAGCAGTAAAACAATTTGTGAGGAGAAACAGATGCGTTCACATATAATAAAGCCACTGCAACTTCTTCAGGCATTCAACTGTTGTGTTAAATAAACAGACAGTAGTTATTTAGCAGCAACGATTCCGCAATAAATAATGCACTGTGTTTCTCAGTCCTGCACAACTCGGCAGCTACAGTTACATTGAGAGCTGTAACCTACTGGCTCTACTGGCAGAGGAGACCTTAAAACCAACTGTACAAAAAAAAAAAATTTGTCACACTGTGACAACAAATATAAAAACAATCTGTAGGTCTGCAATAAAAAGACTCCACTGTGAAGAGGACAGTGTAGACAAACGGAGATTCCAAGTCCAGCACAAGAAATTACTGCCTTCAGCTCTGAGTCCATGACTGATAAGAAAGGCTGGGGCTGGGCTTGAAACCATGTTACCAGACTTAAAAGAGCATGCTCTGTCTTCTGTTCTTCCCATGTCCTAAAATATAAAGTCATTTTATGAGGCAGTTCAAGGTTCAGTTTTCATCCCACATACAGTATTTGGTGACTCTAGGAAGCTAATGTTCCCACCAGCAAATGCTAATCTTCCATGGTAAGAGTGCCCAGCACTGTCTTAAAGGACCCTCTGTTGATGGGGTCAGTCTACAGCTTCTATGCTTCCGAGTGACGAACCTGATGGCTAGGCAAGTACAAGGTATGTCTTCTGCCTCAGGTACCAGGGATGGCGTGTGCAGTGATCAAGGCAGGTCACTTGTAAAAGGTCTTTGTGCCAGCTGCAGCTTTCAGGATCCCTGACTTGACTGAGTCAATTGCTCTCTGAAGATTTACTGAGCTGCCCACATCATTCAGAACAGTTAAGTATGTGCAATTCTAAACATACAGAGTTGTGGGATGCACTGTACATTGGTTTTTACATCAGTAATTTTACTCATCAACTTGTAAACCCAAAGAAAGCTTGCTTCCACGCAACAATTCATGATCGACACGTGAAATGGTTTATGACAAACACACCTGTCTCCGGATAGGAAGAATTTCGAAAACCCGGGTCCTTTTGCAACTGAATCTCTTTCAAACTGAATATTGATACGCCTAAAATGAACAGACAAAAATCACCAGATATTAACAACAAATATAGATCACTTGTAACAAAATATTCAAAACACATACGATGACTCAAGATCAGACATCTATACTATACTCCCAAGGTTATGGCTCCCTTAAAGATTTCACATTTGTCCTTATGTTCTAAACAGGAAACCAAATGAAGTTATTTCCTTTCAGAATAGAACTCTGCCTTTAAAAAAGAATCTTACGTTGTTCCAGGACTTATTAGGGTTGGGAGATCTAATCAAAATGCATTACTGGGTTTTTATTCTCCCTGACATTTGTCCCCTTATGGCCTGAGGACATCAACCTTTACATTATCTTTGGATACTTTCAGTAAAGAATGGAGTACCTCTGTACAGGAATCACTAAATCAAACTGAAACTTGGTATGGTAACAAAATGCCTCCCTTAAAAGAAAGGAAGTGTAGTAGTACGCCTCTGTAATCCAGGTACTTGGAAGGCAGGGTTGTGTGGAGCACCATAAACTCAAGGCCAGCTGTTTTACACAGTGAGTCCCAGGCCAGGCAGGGCTATATAGCAAGACACAGTCTTAAAAAGACTTAGGAGATATAAACATAGCCTCTCATTTCTAACCTCCGTCAGAGACAGTTTTTCATTAAAAAAGAAAAAAAATAGCAAATTCTACATGAAGTCTTGTATAGGCTTTGCTACTGGCTGTTCCCTGGACCTCAGTTCATAAGGACCTAGTAAAAGAGAATGGGAAGGTGCTGATAGTTCTCACAGCTGTCTCCCAGGCAGTCTCCTACTCCCTCTCTCCATTTTAAAGTGAAACACTAACTAATTGAAGATAGCGTGAACAAAATTAAAGCGTTACCTCAGGCCCGGAAAATTTTCTATTCCAGTGATTTTGATAATAGACTTACTATCTTAGGGATAGTACAGCCAGAATGACAAGGAAGGAAAGCTGTCTTGGTATCCTCTCAGGAAAGAAATCCAGCTCCAGGAGGAAGATCTTGCATTTTGACTGTGCTTCACTAATCTTTATAGAAAACGGAGCGTGTGCGCCTGTGAACGCACCATTTTGACTACGCTGGCCGCGGCTCTAGGGATCCCCACCCTGCCAAGTACTGGAGTTATACATGTGCACAGCAGTGCCCAACTTTTACAGAGAGGTTGGCGGTCTTAATTCAGGCTTACTCATGTCCAACCCTAGAAATCCACTTTTAACGAATGAATTGAATCAGATCCATCGTAAGGATGATATATCATCAGCATATTCTAAGATTAATGATTCACATCCAAATATTACTGATTTAATAGTGAGTAAAGACAGTGTGTTCAATGTTATAAGACATAAATAAGAAAAACAAGACATATACCTTGCTTGGAAAAAAATTATGATCTGATTACAAATCAGAACTAAAATTTCAGGTTTAGGAACCAACAACCATCTCTTTTTAAATCCCTAAACATCCCAATGCTCATCCTCGACAAATGGAAATAAAGGGAACTTGAGCGTTTCTTACTTTCTGGCAAAGTATGTATTCTCGGTCCTAGACTTCTGAAGTACACATGCTTCATGGCCTCTTCTGCCGGAACCCTTTTCTTAGACTCATACTGTGAAAGAGCAAAAACTTCTTCATTAACCTTTTCTCTAATCACGGTAAAAAGCTGAAGAAGGACACATTAGTATTTAGAAAATAATTTAAACATTCCTGACTACTTAACATGACAATTTTTCTAGCATCAATTTGGAGTACTCCCAATACATTCAGAGTATGGGGATAATTCTACTTAATTCCCCATTTTCCAGCTAAGCCTCATAATAAAAAATTAGATTCAGTCTTTGATGTTACTTTTCTTTGCAAACAGCAGTGTGCTGGTGGAGCTATGACAATGTCTTTATACCGGCATCCCTGGCAGATGAATCGCACTGCTCTTTTCTCCTAAATGAAAGCAACCTAGATTTGTTCAAGACATTCATGCTCCCAACTCCAACAGACGAATCATGAATCTTGACTGTTCTAGATTTAGGCTAATTCCCCCATTCCCATTTTTTTCTTCTTCTTCCTTCTTTACAATTAAATGTTCTGGCCAAGGAGACTTGGAAAAAGCCTCTGCTTTCAAGATGTAGGAGAGTTCATGTGCCGATGCCACCCTTGCCCTCTCTCTTCTTCCTGCTCTGGAGGAGAATGAGTGGCATGGGGGGTGCAGCATCCTCCAAGGCACAAGTGTAGGAAAAAGAGAGTGTAGGAGCGTGAACTGCAAAGGAAACCACTCTGAGCCAGCTGCCGTTCTAGAAAGCACTGTGAGTAATCTTACTGCCATTAACAGTGTTTGAGGGGGTTATTATTGACTCTATGTTTCCTAGAAGGAAAGCGACACAATGATCCATTTAAGGTTTATAAAATAAGATGTGACTTACCTGAAGAAATTTTGTTATCAACTCAATTCCTTCAGAATCTAACCTAGAAACAAGAACAACAAACCAAAACAAGTGTCCATTTATTCCTTTATCTTAGCTGAAACACTGCAGATAAAATTATTTTCCAAATGTTCCCATTTGCCAAATTTAAGTGCTCTGAAATAACTACTCTTGCTACTTTCAAGGACCCAAACCTGTTTTAGCCCTAAAAGACTTATCTTGCCATTTTCTTGAGAATAAATCATAAATAACTGGGACTGTCATTGAATATTCAATATTCAAGAAAAACTATTAACGTAGAATTTTTAAAGTTAACATTCCATCTACCCCCAAATACAGTATCTTCTGACAAGGAATGTTTTAAACTGGACACCAGTATTCAGTGTGCCAATGAAGGCAGGCACACCAGCATATCACTGTCCTTGCACATAGGTAAAAACAGCGAGACAGTGACCCCGCAATGTATCAACAGGATTCAAAATATAGGTAAGCCATCAACAAAATTATAGAAAATAACTTGCTAAGCAATGATTACTGTAAAGTATATAAAACTTCAGTAATAAAGGCTATAAAACGAATGGCATAGCCAATGAGAGTCCTAAACAGAATTGTTATCATGGCCTTTGTGGATCTAGCTACATAAGCTCCAGAATGCTAATATATGCATTCTATATTCATTTTACAGCTCAATTCTATTTACATACTTTGGTGATTCTTGACCACTGACTTATAAAAGTATTATGTCAATGGAAGGAATTGACTTAAATCACACACTGCTGAGAAACTCTCCTAATCAGTCCTGAACCCTCACTGTGTAAGAATAGCTACCAAGTCTAATGAGCCACAAGAGTCTGCCCCTTTCTACTTCAAACAAAAAAAATTACCTGGGTGCATGGTTAATTAGAGGTTGTGCCTTATATTTTGGAAAGTTGTAGTTCTTGAATTCATCATTTGAAGAAACACCTGGCCAAGTTTCCTGAGACGGAGTTCCTGAATTAAAAGAATAAATTCATGATAAGCATTTAAATTATATATGTGCAAACATATATATACAGGCATAACTAATAAATACTTAAAGAATCATATATTTTTATTAAATGATTAAACCATGTCAATAGAAATTAAAATATTACACATACATATTTGTATGTGTGTGTTAGGAACTATGCGATTATGCCATAAATATGATAAAGCCCCTTTTCTATCTATATGACACTAACTACACTAGGTGCAGTACTTAATAATATGCAGAAGGACGGGCTGGAGAGATGGCTCAGAGGTTAAGAGCACTGACTGCTCTTCCAGATGGTCCTGAGTTCAATTCCCAGCACCCACATGGTGGCTCACAACCATCTGTAATGAGATCTGGTGCCCTCCTTCTGGCATGCAGGAATACATGCAAGCAGAACACTGTATACATAATAAATAAATAAATCTTTAAAAAATATGCAGAAGGACAAATCTTCTTTCATAAAATCTTTGTGAAATGAAGTTAAATGAGCAGCTACCCTGGAAGACCTTCCCTGTGACAGAGAGGCCAACCGTAGTTATAATAGCTATGCATGCGTGTACACACATACCTGACAGACAGTCCTTATTTAACTAGCCAACTGCAGCTGTGAATCATGGGAAAAAGACTTCTTTCTTACCTAGTAGTCGAAATATTAAGTGCAGTTCATCTTCCACAGTTGACCCTGGAAACAGTGGTCTTCCAGAAGCCATTTCAAAGAAAATACACCCAACTCCCCTTTAAAATACATCATGTAAAAAAAAAGAAAAAAGAAAAGAAAAGAAATTAATCCATTTACATATTAGGAAGCACAAGAATATTTTTTTTTCTCAAGATTGCCTTTCAGGAGAATTTTAAACCGGCCTACCAGAAAACTTTCTGCAAAGATATATTTTGATCCAACTAATTTATTAAATTTTACCGTATCGACTACCGTGTTACTTATTCGTTTTTCCTCTTAAAACGTCTAGCTTTCTCTTCTATACGGTTCCCAAAGAATAAAAACTATTTAGTAGTGACAGACGTGTACTATCACTACGGTCACCGGGACGGTAACAGTGGCAATGGTGGCATGGAAGAGAGAAGTCCCGATTCGTGACTGGTGGAGGAAGGAGCGAGTCCGGCAGGTGTGGTGGTGCTGGTGACCATGTCAGAGGAGGAAGAGGCAGAGGCTCCGAGACTAGACATTATCATTAGGAACCATGCGATACAAGTAAGGCAAGACACGGTGCTTCCAGAAGGGCACGCAGACAATAAACTACACAAGACTGAAAGCACCAGGCAGGAGAGAAAACGGCACGTTGCCATGGAAAGCAATATGATGGTTCCTCACACATTTGCAAACAGAACCGCTATGACCCGGCGATTCCACTTTTAGGTACATATGCAAGAGAACCCAAAGCAAAGTCTTGAAACAATATGTACAGCTGCATTTACAGGAGCATCATGAAGGGTAGGTGTCAGATGGGAGAAACTCAAGTCCCCATCAGTGGATGAACAAATAAACAATGTGCTGTAAATACACAATGCCTTAAGGAAACCACACACAGTGTTGACGAAGCCTAAAGACATCATGGTAAATGAGCTGAGTAAGTCAGTAGGAGAAGGACATTGCAGTATGATTTCATTTGCATGAGTTACTTGGAACAGGTAAATTCAGGGACAGGAAGTAGAGTACTGATTACCAGGGACCAAATACAAAGGTAGAATGGTTTATCTAACGGGTAAAGTTTTGTTTAAAAGAGTAAAAGGTTCTTAAGTTCTAAAGATGGACAGTAGAGACCGTTGTTTAACAATGTAAATGAACTTAAGTGTCTCAAACTGTACAATCAGACTAGGTAAAATTATAAACTTTATCTTCGGCATATCTTATTGGAATTCAAGAGAAAAAAATGTCCTACAAAATGAGATGTAATTGCTCAAGACAATAACAGAAATAAGCATTTAATTTGTCAAGACATAAGGAGTAGCTGGGCGGTGGTGGTGCAGTCCTTTAATCCCAGCACTCAGGAAGCAGAGGCAGGTGGATCTCCAAGTTCAAGGCCAGCCTGGTTTAACAGACTGAGTTCCAGGACAGCCAGGGCTACACAGAAACCCTGTCTCAAACAAACAAACAAACAAAGGCATAAGAGTAGATAATAAACACAGCCAAGATTCAGAGAAAGGAATTGCCTCTGGAAGCTAGGGCACACTCAGGAAAGGACTGATAACAAACTGTTTGGAATCTCTACACACGGATCCCACCGGGTGGAGAGAGCACGTCAAATGTATAGACTGGGGTGAACACTAGGCAGAGAGTTAGGAGACCTAGGCCAATTAAAGAACAGCAAGTAGAACAACTTTGTAAAAGACAACATCTGTGCTGAGAAACAGGCTAAATTAAGTTGAAAAAGGAAGTTTATAGACATCTATGAAAATCTCTATCAGATCAAGGAAATTCCATAGCAATGATTCTGTTAGCAACACACAAAGAGGATCGTGGTTACAACGATGTGAAGGCTGGGGAGATGGCTCTGTGGGCACAATGTTTGCTGCGCACACACAGCATGAGAACCCATGTACAAAATGCTACAGGCCCGAGACAGGGAAGGCCCAGCTCTTGCTGGCCAGTTAGCCGAGCTCAAACAGCAAGCTCCAGGTTCAGTCAAAGACTGTCTCAAAGAAATAACCTTTTTTTAAGTGAAAGTGATATGTGAACACACCTCACATTCACCTCCGGTTTCTATATGTGTATGCAATGTATAGGTGAGTGCACCTGTACACACATGTGTGTACATACATATATAACACAATAATAATGTATAAAAAGGGTCTTTGAAAATGTAATTATTATTTTTGGACCAAATATGTAAGTCTATTCCACATATTAAAAATACTTGTTTGAAATTGCTATATCATATAGCTTATTTAGTCTGAAAATCATCTACTGAACTTCATTATTATGGTGTCTACCCCCTTAAATGAAGGCACAAGCTAATAATGTGAATAAGGCAGTTATATAGTCATTAGTGGTAGACTTAATATTTAAATCTAAATAGTTCTATTTCCATGCCTCAATTCTTTTTTTTTTTTTTTTTTTTTTTTTTTTTTAGTTTTTCGAGATAAGGTTTCTCTGTGTAACAGTCCTGGCTCTCCTGGAACTCACTTTGCAGACCAGGCAGGAATATCTCAAGTCTTACAAACTAACTCTTTAAAATACCTCCTTAAAAATAAGTATTTGTCAGGGTGCCCTGTTAATAGTGATGCTCTTTCAAACTATAAATGGCAACGACATCTCTGTATATTTACCACATGTCAATCTGGGTTGAGTACTCTGAGGAACCAAGAAGCACATCAGGAGGCCGATACCACAGTGTGACAACTTCATTTGAGTAGGTCTTCGTGGGAACAGACTTGGCTCTGGCTAGTCCTTCACAGAGAAAAGAAAACAAGGAATGACATGTACTGAGATCCATGAATATACTGATTTCTTAGCCCCTATCTTCACTATGACCCATTCATTCAGTGAAGCCTAATCCTTAGCATCTTGGAACTTCAAAAAGTTAGTTTTACAAATTCTGTTGAATGTATGGAGTCCTGGACTGAGTCAGTATTATATAATTAAACTAAAAACAGTAATTGCAGACCAGAGACTAAGCTGAAGCAGTGTCCCAGTTAATTAAAACTTAAGATATTTTCTGTTTTGTTGATGAGTCATGATGCCAGAATTATTTCCTACTGAAAATAATCCAAAATAGGTCAATGACACTGAGATCTAGTTTCCTTGCTACGGCTATAAGCTACTTATCACCTTTTAACCCAAAGGCCAAATTTATTTGCTACATCATTTTTTACAAATTAAAAACCTCAAAATCATTTGGTCTATGACCAGTTGAATTTTATTGGCAATTTTCTTGAGCCTATTTGAAGATTCCTCTGGAACAAAACTCGGTGCTCTTTGTCTTTTTTTTTAAACATCTTGCATGATGTGGGCAACTTTAGGGTAAGAGAGGCCTTGATGCTTTTGGGTAATACAAACTGCTGTAAACAATGCCCATCTCTGGTCGGCCTCCTGTGGACTCTACTATGTGTTCCCAAATACAGAAAAGTCTGCAACCTCCTTGCTTTGCCAATGGTAGAATCTAAGCTTGTAAACTGTGGTTAATAAATTTACATCTGAAAAACATAACCTTATTTTTATCATACATTTTATTTCAAGTAACAAGGGTGCTTAGGCTAAGATTGCTGTTATGCATAACTATGTATCTTATTAAAAATATTAAGTAAAAATGTCATAAAATAGTAACTCAATATTTCATTAAATTGGTGTAATGTTGACACTATTTTAATTATAAATTGTTACCCCAGCATACCAGTTTGGTATAGTCATGTCCAACAAATTATTTTTCCACATATTTTGGTAATTAGCAAGATGTAGGGCAGCTTTCTCATTCCTCACACTTAGTTTTTGTTTTGTTTTGTTTTGTTTGAGACAGGCTATCACTATATAGCCCTGGGACTCACTATGTACACCAGGCTGGCCTCAAACTCAGAGATGGCTTGCCTCAGCCTCCTGAGTCCTGGGATTAAAGGTGTACGCCACCTTACACATCTTGGTATTAAGAATGAGTCATGGATGGCAAGACTGTGAACTATTGGAACTTAAGCCATTAAAGCAAACTGTAGTTATAAGGTCCCCAGCAGTTTACTCCCCTGTCCTGAACTGAGATGCTTATCCTGCTGGGCTCATGGGTCAAAATCAGAGCTTCAGTATTTTCTATGAAATTATATAAGGAATCTCTTCCCAAATTAACTGTGATATAGTATTTGTTTTAAGCCATTTTCTCCCAGTAATGGAGGTATGTATTTCTGTTTGACTTTACCAACTGTCTGAATTTCATTAATAATAAGGGAATAATGGAACTTTCAAAGGGATCAAGAACAACTCACAAAGGTGTAGACATAGCTCAGATCTACTGTCTGCTCCCACACTCAGGGCTGACTTGGATCCCCAGCACCACAGGAGGAAAAAGGGAGAATCAACTCACAGAGAAATGACCCGCATTACTGGAAGCCACATGTGTATTTACTATGCAACCAATAAAAAAACTGCCAAGCACTGGAGACAACAATGACTGTAATATGGATTTGCCTGCTTGCTCTCTGGAGATTAAAGGAAAAACTGAAAGTCTACAATTCAGAGTGTTCTCAGATAAAAGACTGTCCATGGCCTTTGACATACCCTTTGCATGACTGCTCTGCCACTGACATTCATTTCAAGACTAAGGCTAAGGAGAAATCAACTAGCTTGGCAAGGAGAAAGGAAGGAGGAGCAGGGAAAATTCTAAGGGAAAAAACCTAAATGATGCCCAAGAGGTGGTTCTGTAACCTGTATAAGCATACACAATTAATCTGTTGCTTCTCATTTAGACTCAGGCAGTCAAACAACAGACTCCCTTCAAACAAATGACCAAGTTCTAGATACAAATGTCCATCAACAGCTAGGGGAATTCACTATTCAATAAGAATGGGTTTTTAACTTGTTACTAACAGGAAGCTGGAAAATCTCCTATTTGTGAAATGTATTAAAATCCTAAAGTAAAATTATAACTTAGAAAAACTTACTAATCATAGAAACTATATTGGCATTTAAAAACTAAATTTACTAAAATATTCAAATTCTGAGTATTTAACACAAAAATTCAAAGCTACTCTACAAAATGTTCTTTCAATATAAAACTTGCTAAAAGTGAAGTGTATATAACTGTATTTTATTTTCAAATCCCTTAAAATCAGATTAGTTAGAGGGATATGGATAAGCAGCTATTAGTTAAATCACCAAGCAAATAAAAAAGCAAACAAACAGACAAAAAACCAGATGAATGGTGGTGGGCATATGGGGAAGAGCTTTTCAGAGGCAGCTTCCAGGTCTCAGGATCCGGCGTAAGCTTTTCAAAATTAAGGACCCCGAGTGCTTTCATTTGTGTGCATTGTTGGTATTTACCATATTTCTAAGCTAAAACTGAGAAAACTTAAAAGTGCTTATGTACAGATCAAAAACAAGACCCAAGCAGGTGTAGCAATGCTGTCCTATAATCACGTAATTCAAGAGACTGAGGCAAGATGATCATGAGTTGGAGGTCAATGTGGGCTACACAGTGAGACCCTGCTTCAAAAACCAAAACCACCCAACAATCCTAACCTCAAACGTGCACCAGGCACAACAGGCTGTCTGCGATAACATCTTTATAAAAAGTTATTTTCCAAGGCGGAAGGGGGGGAGCAGGATTGGCCCTACATTTCTATTACTTATTTTACATTTTACGTTAATGAAGGACAACTGGATTCCACATCTGCTTCTATACTTGATCTGCTGTGATACGTTGCTTTGATAAAACACGGTATACATAGGGTAGCACATCAAATTTGTAACAGCTCACATACATATGACAAGAATAAATCCCACAAACACCAAGCGCCTCTTCTGAGGCATGAGCCGTCTTCGAGGCCGTGCTGAGCCAGCATGTGGTCTGTGAAAACTCATGTGGGAACTGAGAGCGCCTCCGTGAACTTCCTTGGCTTTCCCGACAGCTCAGTGCTCCAGCCAGCGCTTCAACTGGATCTTTATCCCGTGTCATCGTCTCCTGGTAATTTGGGAAACGCTGGTCTGGGGTTATATACACGGCTATGTATTTCTTTGACATATCAAATGTTCGTATTTATGTCACCACTGTATTGACGCTAAACATCAGCAAGGTAGGACTTAATGTCAAAGTAGCAGATCCAAATTCTCAAATTTTGACTTCTCTTTGAATACTTGAATAATCCTTTTTCCTTATTTTATTTACATATTTATTTCTGTTATATCAATATGTTATTATATCACATGATATATAAATATACATTTATGTTTATATTAAAAATGGCAATTCATTTAAAAAAACACTTTTGAAATTAAAATTCTATCATTTCCCCTTCCCTCTCCTCTCTCCAACTCCTCCCACCTTCCTCTCCACAACTGCTTTCAGATCGCAAATTTATGACGTCTTTTTCTTTGTGTGTGTATATATGTGTGTACACACACACACACATTTATATATGTGTATGTGGTGTGGGATAGCTGTACATGCTGCGAAGATGCACTGCTGTGATTAGCATGATAAAAAGCTGAACAGCCAATGGTTAGACAGGAGGTATAGGTGGGATTTCTCAGGAGAGAAAGGAAGAGGAGGAGGAGGAATCTAGGCATATAGGAAATTCCACTGAGATGTGGAATGATTCAGACACACAGAATGGGAGAGAGGTAAACAGCCTCTCGGTAGAATGTAGATTAATAATAGGGTTAATTTAAGTTATAAGAGCTAGTGGACAAGCCTAAGCTAATGGCCAAGCATACATAAACCTCCATGCTATTTTTTGTGAGCTGGTGGCCCCAAGAAAAAAAATCTATCTACGTGTGTGTGTGTGTGTGTGTGTGTGTGTGTGTGTGTGTGTGTGAGAGAGAGAGAGAGAGAGAGAGAGAGAGAGAGAGAGAGAGAGAGATAGAGATATTGTTTGCATAGATGTATTCCTAGATATATAAATACAATGTGCTCAGTCCATGTAATGTCACTTGGACATATATAACTTCCGGCTGACCACTTGGTACTGGATAACGTATAGCGAGGCTCTTGCCTGAGGAAGATTATGTCTCCACTCTCAGCATTCCTTAGTGCTCTGTAGTTTGTTTTCCCTAGGGCTGGAGTCCCGTGAGATTCCCTCTTCCATGTTAGCGTGATACGGATTTGGGGAGAACCTAATGCTGCCCCTTCACTAAAGCATGATATGGATTTGGGGAGAACCTAATGCTGCCCCTTCACTAAAGCGTGATACGGATTTGGAGGAGAACCTAATGCTGCCCCTTCACTAAACTCACACAATCCCTAACTACACTCTAAATATTTATCCTTACACCCACAGGTACGTATAGCTCTAACCCCTCAACAAAGGAACTTCTCTTTGCAACAGATAAAGACTGTTACAGAAAACCACAGCTGGTCAAAACGCAGAGAACAAGTGATCCTGTGGGACCCACCCCAGTCGACCCATCTAGAACACAACTCCTGCACCTCAGGCTCAGGAATCATCTCCAAAGAGGAGGCGGGAGACTGAGAGGGCTGGAGGAACACCAAGTTGTTCTGTTGAGAGGACTGTGTGTGTCTCCAGGAAACACCAGGAAAGCTACGACCATGAAATCTCAACATGGCTAACTAACCCAGGCCGGAAGAGGGACAAGTATCGCTGGGCGGTGGTGGCACACACCTTTAATCCCAGAACTCTGGAGGCAGAGGCAGGCAGATCTCTTTGAGTTGGACGCCAGCCTTTCCATGACAGCTAAGGTTACACAGAAAATTCTTGTTTTGAAAAACCAAAAAATTAAAATAAAAAAATAAGAAAAAAAGAAAGAAAGAAGAAAAAGCAAGCAAGCAAGCAAACAATTGAAGTGTAAGTAATTGGTCCATTAGTCCAATATTTCCTAGTAAAACAGTGATTCTTTAGAAAAGGACCCCCTAACCCCTTTTCTTTAGATTATTGTTGTTTCTGTGTGAGGTCTATGTGTTTTATATATGTGCCTCATTTTATCACAAGAAATACCGTAAAGACTTATGCGCCAGGTTGAAAATTGAGGAAAATAAATTTTACTGCAGTATCAAGTATCTTAAGTAAAACGGACACTTTGCCCTTAACACTGTGACCAGTGGAGACTACACATGGGAACCTGTGACTCTACTTCGAGTCACTAGTGCAAACATTAATTGACACAGGGACACAGGCAAAGAACACCAGTGTAACTCTAATCGTGTAGTTTATCTGTAGAGACTTTGGAAGGTCTCAGAGGCCCCAGAGGTCTGGAGAATGCCTGGGAACCCATGCATTGTAGTGTTGATCACTAATGACGATCATAAACTATCCACCTAAGTTCTACCGAACATCTCTGAGCTGCAGAGAAAACTTCAACACCCACACGAAGTGATGACACTTTGTGACAATGGTGGCTTTTTAAACTCAGCCACCTAGAAGTGTTTATGAATGTCTTATCTCTCCATACCAAAGTCGGCCAGCTTTAGTTCCCCTCTCTCATTAATGAGGAGGTTCTGTGGTTTCAAGTCCCGGTGCAATACCTTTCTTCTATGGCAATACGCCAAACCACGGAGGATTTGGTACAGGAACAGCTACAAAACAAACGAAAAGAGCTTCTGAAGATGATGTAACTGCTTGGCTATAAAGAAAAGTCATTAAGGCCATTTAAGGACATCTCTGCCTCTTAGAGTTGTTTTCTAAATTTTATTGTTTATTGTTCAATTAAAGCATCACTTAGTTTTTAACCTAATGATAACCAGGAAAATAAACACTGCAAATAAAACTTTGAATAGTAACAGTTCACTGGCTGGAGGCCTAGCGTTTGATTAGAAAATTCTGTCGTAACAACCAACCAAACCCTGCCACTGATGTCCTCCTTGAAACACACACACGCACACACGCCTGTCCTGGGGCGGCATCAGTTTCAAAGGGGGCATCAGAATTGCCGGTTTTATACAGAGCCAAGGTATCAGAAAAGAATGGTGCTGTGTAGCGCCTACCCAGCTCCTCACCCACCTCCGGGGCACTTGACTTCCAGTGCCTCCTACTCACTCTTCAAAATCCGCTGTGATTCAGAAAGGGGCCCTGGCACCATTGTCCTCTGAAGGGCTGAGAAAAGTGACTCCTGCAAGGTTAACGGCTGAGGGCTTTTGTGTATTTTAGAGGGAAAGACTCGGTGCGTTTTGATGTTTTGTGGTTAGCAGAAAAAGAGCCTTCATACTGAGAATTCACAAGTGTCTTTAGGTCAGTGAGGGTGAAACTACAGAGGATGAGTGGTAGGCCTGAACGAATTCTAAGAAGCAGCTTCCAGAGTGTGCATATTTATATGTTCTGAAAACTCTGGAATTATTATCTCATTATCTGTTAGATTTTATCCTTGAAAAGCGTTAAGTGTAATTTTAACAGATAGACAGTAACATGCTTTCCACGTTACAGCACCCACATGGACCTAACTTAAAAAGCATAGACTTGCCGCGTGGTGGTGGCGGCACACACCTTTAGACCCAGCACCTGACCTGGGAGGCAGAGGCAGGTGGATCTCTGTGAGTTCAAGGCCAGCCTAACCTACAGAATGAGTTCCAAGAAAGGCTCCAAAGCTACACAGAGAAACCTTGTCTCGAAAAACAAAAAGAAATGAACAAAAAAGCATAGACTTTGCAAACCTTTATCAAACTATGCCAATTAAACTCTTCATTTTCTTTCCAAATTATTGCAATATATAAAAGTAGGGAAAACAAAAATAAATATACAAATGCTATTCATAACATATTACAAAATAAGATAAAATATTATAGAAAAAAACCCTCCTAGAACACATGGAAATCCTTTAAAGCCCTGCTCTTAGCAACGGATTAGCCCATGTTCAGAGTTCTCTGTTAGTAACAGAAACTGGCTTTCCTCTATATCCACAAATGTACTATTTAAAAGAAACAAAGTTAAAGTTATTGTCTGCAGAATTAGAAATGAATGTCTCAACCACACACAAGGCACTGCCTTTTTCCAAAATATATTACCGTGAACTGTTAATTTTGCATAAACAAATCTTTGCTAAATTTGGGATATGCCAATTAGGTCAAAGACATCTACTGTTAACATTGAGCTATGTCAAATGCTTTTACTTAACTACTAACTTTTGGGTCTCACCTGGCACTGGTTGTCTTAGCAAACCAGTTCTATAGCATGACTTGAACTCTTAGATAATTAACGCTAAGAAAACCTATTATCTTCTGATAACCCAGATCTGTGTGTCCAGCACAGCATTCAAGACACCTGTAAGTTTCTGTCCTTGTTGAACTGATTATTTTATAATTAAACACTATTTTAAGTGTATTAGTGAAGTTTATCATCAAAAGGGTCTTTCAAAGTATGTACCCATCATTTGTATTTATTTTAAATGTTTGTTTTTAATCCACAATATACTTAGATGTCCATCCTACAGATAGAGGAACAAATTGTTGTAAAAGACAAAAATTTAAAAGACCTTTAAAATGAAGCCTCACCACTACAAAGGGTCTGATTTTTAAAAGCTATGGTGTAGTAAACAGATGCTGACTAAATATACTTAGTAGGCACTAATCTAAAAATGCCAAATGGAAAATGACTTAGGAGGCTGGTATATTTGTTTGGGCAATCTTATCCAGCTGTGCTCTAACTAAGGTTTAAAAGGACATGTAAAACATACCTTTACATTGTGCATACTCATGATGTTTCCACAGTCATCCATGTACTGTTTCAGGTCCTTGTCCTGGAAAGAGACAACACTTTATCATGTGACACAGATGTGGCAATTCATGGCTCATCGACCTAAGAGCGTTTTTTTTCCTTAACAAAAAAACATTTATTTTATGTCTGAGGGCACACATATATGTGTCATGACATGTATGTGGAGGTCCAAGGTCAACAAAGGAGCTGATTCAATTCTCTGTAAGTTCCAAGGATGAAACTCAAGTCATCAGGAGGCTAAGGCTGGATAAAGCTGGTAAGCGCCTTTGTCCATGGAGCCATCTCACCAGCCCAGTAGAATTTCCTTTTTAAAACCAAGTTGCTTTTCAAAGAAACAGAATGCACCTCACATAAATTTAATTAAATACCAATAATTAAACAATAATGTCCCTGGGGTTGTTAAAAGGTCCAATTGTCTATTTTATTGAAGCAAAACAGAATGATAAAGTTTATTGAATGCTTACCAGATACTCAAAGACCAGAGTCAAAGATTTATCTGTGTGAACAATGTCATGCAAAGTTACTATATTTGCATGTTTTAAATCCTTTAACAGTGACACTGAAAAACAAAAAAGAAAGCAGTTTATTCAGTCGGCAGTAGTCAGTCTTTCAAAACCCAAGTTTTGCACATACATTGATTGTGTTTAAGATAAAGCCCTAAGTTTAAAGCCAGATTGACAGTGGAGAAAATGAGGGCATGGATTTCTCCTTTGCTTGTGTGGTATAAACAGAATATTTTCTATCCATTGTATCTATTACCAATAAAAAAAAAAATCTGAGCTTTAAAAATAAACTGGTCATGTTTATATGCTATTTGATTCTTATGTTTAGTAAAACTGACTGATATAAGTAATTTGTTGTTATCATGGTCTCTGTATACCAATACATAGTTTTCCTAGGTCAAATAGTTATCTGTCAGAGATTTTTAACAGCTTCATAAGTATTTCATTATATAATTATATATATAAATATAAATATATATATATATAATAATACAATTGACTAATCTCTTTCTGTTAATATTTTGATACTAGAAACAATTGCAAGGTCTAAAGATGGCTTCCAGCCACTGACTGTCCTTATACCTAAGCACCTTTTACAACAGTCATTTAATATGGTTTAGACTTAACTATTTATATAAATACCGCACCTTCTCTTATAGCTGTACAGGGAGCTCCTTCTTCGTGCTCCAAGCGGATCTCTTTTAATGCGACCAAATTCTCTGTCAATTTACTTCTTCCTTTATATACTGTTGCATACGTACCCTATAAAATATATTTGAAGGTCCTTGTTCAAATGTGATAGTCACCAGGCATAGTAATGTATGACTTACTTCCAGCACTTGGGAAACAGAGGGAGGCAGAAGCCACCCTGGCCTGTATAGTGAGTTACAGGGCAGCTGGGGCTACACACTGAAGCTTCGTCTCAAGAAAGTGTAAGGAGCCTTAAGCTCAATTTCTAAATTAAATTAAAGCATGCTAAAGTTACCTTAAAACGAAACATCATCTTATCCAGTTTTTCTTACAGCAATGCCTTAGTTCTATATGTACAATATCCATATTTCTACCACACTGTGGTGTTTCCAAAGTATAAAAAAGCATTTCCTTTATTCTTGTGTTATTTCAGATTAACAACTGATGGATGGATTAATATTAGAGGCACTTAAGGTAATGGTGTATAAAACCCACAGGGCACTGAGCACTGTCAATGAAAATGTAATGACAACATTCAATCATGAAAACCTGCTCCAGCCTCCACACTCTTCAGAGTCTCTGCACATTAGCCCTCCTTTAAAAAGCCCCCTGAAGGCTTGGTGGTTCTTTTCCTGCCATTTCTTAATGTAGATGGCAGGCCACTTCTAATAAACAGCAGTACAGGTATTAAAAGCAAGTTTAAGAAAGCCACGGCCTAAAGAATTTTCTTACCTTTGATCAAACACTTTTATCTCTATAGACAGTTCTCTGAATTCACACAATGTCCAGATCACAACAGACTCCAAGAAGTAAACAAGTAGGTGCCTGTTCCATTACTCACAAAACACAGCATTTGTGCTTCAACAAAAGGGAACAGGTCTCTAAGAAATATTTACTTTATCTTAACTGATGGAAGATTTCAAGGACTGAGACAATTTATTCCACCTAGTTCTGTTGTTATTTCAGAATTAGGTACAGATCTTTTAGACAATAATAACTAAAAATCTGTAGTTTTCTAAGTTGGCAAAAATTATGGAGTGCAAGTCTGGATAACACGAAAATGTCTTATTTTAAAAGTGTACTCACCTCTCCAAGTTTTTCCAATTTGATGTAGGTCTCCATTTTCCCAAACCCAATCTCTGACTGAAAGCAAACAATTGTGAATTTAGCATCTGTTCTTAAACCTTTACATCTTCTAATTTCTAACTCTATTCTAAAAAGTAGAAACTGTTGAACACCTGGCAAGCTTTAAAATACATTTGTTATTACAACATCAGAAGGTTTAAAAATAGCACAGTTAATCATTAAAATAGTCTATATAAGAACTGACTAATCTTTCTTTAATGAACATGTAAACCTCTAAAATGTGCAGGCACCACAGGCATTTGAAACCCCAATCAATCTGCAGACTTCCCTCACAAGAGCTGTTCTTAGGTGTCTGTTACAATGATACATACATGTCATGCTAAAACACATGTTATAGCACTACTTAATTTGGTTTTAGCAGACCAGAATTTTTAGTCACAGATTTATTATTAAATGACTAAGTATGGTTTGTTTGTTTTTGAATTCTTAATGATTTTTTGTATGTATATGGTATTCTTATGGAAAAAAATAGGAAAAATCAAGTTTTAGAACCATCATATCTATGACTTGGTATTAAGGCTTTACTTTTTGCAATCAATAATGCTGAAAATGAGGTAAAATTACAATAGAAACACTTTCTAGATACAAATGAAGTTTTATGTTTCAATTTAGAAAATACAATAAACATCTAAGTATCTGGTACAGAATAACTTGATTCTGAATTATCTTTTATGTAAAAGTTCATGTAAAAAAACTAATTGCCAAGTTCATAGAAACTATATCAAAATGTTTTATACATGATGGTATCCTCAGAATTCTCATATTTTAATTCAAATGGTAGTGAATTTTTCTTGTTCCCTTTTACAGAGTGAACAACACTACATTGAGAATAAATTCAAACTAGGATGAACAAAACAGTGAGCATCACTGAAGCATCTTCAAATACCATCATCAATGAAAGGCACATGGGAAACTGCAACTGTCGGCTAAGAACTTTTTTCTCAGGAATAATGACTTCTTTTCCCCACTTGTCTTTTTAGAGTGAAGGCATGCTACCGAACCCTGCAAACTCCCCACACGTGGTCCAGGAGTGACTATGACAAAAATACTCAGGTTTGCTTTAAAGATGACATAAGGCTCTGACAAAAAACTAGGAGCTAGATAAACAAAATGTTTTAGAATTACTATAATACCAAGTATTATACACATGGAATGAAATATAACAGATGCATCAAAAATTAATATAGCAAAGAGTCGCTCTTTAGAGAATGAAATACAGTGACATTATTAGTATATATCACACACATGATACATGTGCATGTGCCCAAATTCACAAACACACACACATTCACGTACCATATATACACACAAAGTAGCTACAGTCAACAATAATAGTATATGTCAAAATACCTAGTATATTTTAAATATTGCTGACAAAGAAATAGATATTTTGGTAATAAATATGCTGCTTACTCTAATCAAAGCACATTGTGCACATGTACAGAAATGTCACCCTGCACCCCATAAATATGTAGAATACGTGCCAATGAAAAGTAAGCATACATCTCTAAGAGAAAGTGAAGACTAGAATCAATTATTCAAGTTGTATTCTAGAAGATGAACAGCACTACTGAGTTCCACCCATGTAGATGGCCAGGAAATCTGACAGAAGGATTCACACTAGTGACATCAGATAGGCTGTCAGGTCCTAATGCAGAGGATACTGACACAATCTCAAGCCCCTAAGGAATCTTCAACTTAGTGGACTCAACAATTATTATCTAAACAGCAATTAGTGAATCTCTAAGTGGAATTTTTAGAAAAATTTGCCTGTATTTTTTGTTAAACCTGACAGATTAATAATAATTAACACATAGTTAACAAAAGTTAGCAGCTTGTTGCCACCCCTGCATACAGTATTCAGAAGACAAAAGACAAGCCCATTTATTGAACCCTCACCGAGAACAATGCCAGGTGCTGAGCATACAGTGTAAACAAGATGGTGGTGTGCACACTTTCCTGCGCTAACAATCTGCACTTGGCTCTACCAACAGGCATCATAAAAACAATCAGAGATGGTTTCAGAAGCCTATATTTTAATACAATATTAAGAATATATAATGTGCTCTTCATACAAATGAAGATTTTTTAGGGTAATTTATTCCAAGAGAATAATTCATTACTTCAAGAAATAACTTTTCAGTCTAAGCAAATTACTGTCCAGACTACTCTTATAACAAAAGCATACAAATCTGAAATTATACATAAGGTAAGTTATACTAGGTCTACCCTTTAACAGTATAACTTGTAAGTGATAGCAAGCATTAGGAGAGATTTCTAACTTACTTAGGATCTAGTAACATAACCAAAACCACACACAGGAATGGTAACAGAAGTACTATCAGATAATAACCAAAGCCTAAAAACAAGCTTAAAGACTGTAAGTACAGGATGGATAAAGTCTAACACATTCAAGAAAGATGGTATACTTATACAATTGCGCACCACACAACAGTGAGAACAGACCAGGACTACAATCAACAAGTTGATGAAACTCACAGACTTAACACTGAACAAAGTAAGTGACTACAGAAACTCATTTTGTACACTTATAGACAGGCTGTGATTTTAGTTGCAATTATTTTTTTTTTTAACCCAGAGCTGAGGACTGAACCCAGGGTCTTGTGCTTGCTAGGCAAGTGCTCTACCACTGAGCTAAATCCCCAACCTGCTAGGGTGTGATTTTATAGTAACATTATATCAACTTTGTATGATAAGAACACGTATTTCTTTTATATTTGTATAAATACAGTTTATAACCTATAGTCATAACTACAAAGTTCAAGAGACTAGACGAGAGGAAGCAGGAAGCGGATTTAGGTATTGTAGAACACGTTTGTGATCCCAACACTTCAGGAGGCTGAGCAAAGTGGCTGAGTGAGGCCACCCTGATTTACACAGCGAGTTCTAAACCAGCCAAAACCCTCTCTCAAAGAAAAATGTCGCACAGTAAAGTATTCAGTACTTTAAAAAACAAGTATGATCATGTTTTTGAATACTAAAAAGGCTCAGATATAAAATCACACTATGAAGAGTACAATCAACACAGTATGACCAAGTATGTAAAACTAATCTTCGTTATCTGAAAGCAGGGATTATGGGTAAATTGAGGAAGGAGGGTATTAAGTAAAGAGAAAAGTAACAGAAAAGTGTCTAAAGCTTTCATTTATTCATCTGGGTACTGGTTACAGAGTATGACACCACCACACAAATACACTGAGCTGTAACTGGGGTTGGGTACTTTGCTGTATACGACTGCACGTCTAGCACACGGGGCACATATATCCGCAGATACATCCAAAACTAAGATAGGGCTTAAGTCCGGCTGCCATACACCATGACAAAATGCAGACAATAATGTAATAAGACTGAGTGAGTAACTTCAAATTTACATGTAAAAATCAATTTCAGGGCTGGGGGTACAAATAAATGGCAGAGCATTTGTCTAGCAGATCCCTGTGTTTAAGAAAGTTATGAAATGGGAAAAGATGGGAAGAAAGAGCGGGAGGTAGGGAGGAGGGGAAAGAGAAAAATGACAAAGGAAAAAGGGAAAAAGAGAACCAACAAGCCATCCTCATGGCAAGCGCGAGGCCAGAACTTACCAGGGAAGCTCTCCGGGACCTGCGGCTCATGGGCTGGTCGAAGGGTGGGCTGCTGATCTGCAGTTTCTCCAGGTAGCAATCAGGTATCCTGATGTCTGCAGGCAGGGACAGCCGCTTATTCAAGTCCTACACAAACCAGCAAGACCAGGGCATTAGACTTCAGATACACGCGCCTAGGCACATTATTTTTTAGTGGTAAGTAACTGAAGTTTTTTCTTGCAGTTCCAAAATTACTTAAGGCAAAAATACTTATTATAACCAAAGGCAAATAAGGGGTTTTACAGAAATGGGTTTAAAAAGGCTCAGTAACTCCTTTAGCAAATTTAAGTTGAACTTTACTCTGCAATCATACTCCATGTAGAAGTAAGCAGCCTACCACAGAATGTAATCACTTAAGTAAGGAGAGGACAGTTGGCAGGAGTCGGTTCTCTCCTTCCACCACGGGGATTCCAGGGACTGAACTCAGGTTACAGGCTTGCCGGCAAGGACTGTTCCCTGCTGAACCATCTCTTTAAGCCCACTGAAGTTTTATTTTAAAACATGCGCAGAAAAACAAAACAAAAAACAAAAACAAAAACCCATACTCAGCATCACTGCAGAAAGCTTTTAACTTATGAAATAATAGTCATGACAAACTTTTAACTTATAGGATATACTGAAATAATAGTCATGACAAACTTCTGTCCGTAAGACTATATTTTTTAAAATAAAACGAGTTGTGTGAGGTTAAATATGAATGTATGTTTACAAATGTTTTGTTTGCATTTATGTATGTGAACTGTGTGTGTGCCTGGTGCCCTCACTGGCCAGAAGGGAGTAGCAGGTCCCCTGGAACCACATGGGCACTGTGAACTGAACCTGGGTCTTCTGCAAGGGCCGCAAATGCTCTCAACTGCTGGGCCACCTCTGCAGTCCCCAACTCCTTCTTCTTTTACATAGAGAAATAACTTAAATCTACCAAACAATCTGGCTCTGGTTTATTTATACCTCTTAAAATCAGAACATATATATAAACTACAGTGTCTGGATGACTAGTGAAAAGGAGTGATTAAGAAAATGCTTTCTGCAGAATGTGAACTGTAATTAATGTACAGTTGTCTTAGGGTGGTAATTAGAAAAAAGAACCATCAGACTCCAGCTCACTCAGGCAAAGCAGCAGCTCTTGTGGGAGTGCCATTTGCCTTCATGAAGAGTTTCAGATGAGCCTCTATTTGCTCCCTGCGTGTGCTTTATAAACACCAGTGTTCACACAGAGGGGTATTTGAAACAGTTACCTCCATTGAGATCCGTCTGTGTACACGGTTTCTGAGGCAGACCCCTGTAGGGGACTGGACTTCATCAGATGATGTCCCAGAAGCTTGGTCACTCTCACCGTCTGATCCCATTTTCAGATTTTCATGAACAATATCTGCAACAGAAGAGGAAGCATTGCTTTCCTTTAAAATACAGATTTTTTTTTCTTTTTGAACGATTTATTTATTTATTATGTATACAATGTTCTGTTTGCATGTATTTCTGCAGGCCAGAAGAGGGCGCCAGATCTCATTACAGATGGTTGTGAGCCACCATGTGGTTGCTGGGAATTGAACTCAGGACCTCTGGAAGAGCAGCCAGTGCTCTTAACCTCGAGCCATCTCTCCAGCCCTAAAATACAGATCTTTATATACTATAATTTATTATCATTACAAGAAAAACGAGACAGTCAACAATTGGAAATCACAGTATTGAAAGTCATCTATATTCTGATTACATAGATATGTAATTGACAGATCAAAACATAAATTCCTCACAAGAGAAGTATCTCAGGCCAGGTGTGCTCTTTAGTTTTTAGTCCACTTGACACAAGCTATGGTCAACTGAGGAAATGTCTCCATCAGACTGCCCTATGGGCCAGCTTGTGGGGAATTTTCTTGATTAATGACTGATGTGAGAGCCCAGCCCACTGTGGGTCCTTATTTGTATAAGGAATCAAGCTGAGCAAGCCAGTGAGAAAAGTTCCTCTCTGTGGTCTCTGCCTCAGTTCCTGGCTCCAGGTTCCTGCCCGGCTTGAGTCCCTGCCCAGGCTTCCCTGGAAGATGTACTGTGACTAAGATGTGTCAGCCAAATAAGCCCTTTCTCCCCAGTTGCTTTTGACCATGATGTTCATTTCAGCAACACAAAGCAAACTAAGACAGAAAAAAGAGGAACCAGGATTGTGGGCTGTTGTTCAGACAGAACTGACCGTGTTGTTTTGGAGAAAGACTGTAGGAACGTTTGAAACTTTGGGCTGGAAAAGCCATTAGCACTTAAGTCAGAAGAAGGCTGAGAGCAACAGGTGATGGGAGGCATGGCTTGTGACGTTAAGGGGAAGGCAAGCGTTCTATCAAGCTTTTCATAGATTCTGAATTTTGAATCTGTGGTTTCTGGTCAGCTGGGGGTGAAAAGCAGGGGTGGTGATGTAGAGACCAGCATCACTGAGGTAAAATCTTCTGGCAAGTGTTTCTTCGGGGTCACCATACAGAGCCGTGGTCCAGAAGGAGCCAAAGCTGCATTTCAAGCTGGCAGCCAATGTTGGTGGTGTGTAATAGTCTCCCGTGTGTTACAGGTGTTGGCAGCAGGTGAGCTGCAGGATTGAAGGGGTCATGGAGAGCACCTGAGAGCAACTGGCACTATGAAAGGCCAGGAGGAGCCATTGATGAATGTGCAGTCTCAGCTGCAGTGGAAAGCCCAAGACTGAAGGAATCTGGAGAGAGGTCAGATGACGACACCATTGGTGCCCAGTTACAGTGAGACCCGAACACACTAGAGTCCAGGACTGTGGAACAACTACCAGGGGCAGAGGCAGGTGTGCAGTGAAACCAACCTGAGCCTGTGAGATTAGCTGCATGTGCCATGGATGGCACAGCAGAAGGGGTGGAGCTAACTTAGTGCCCAGAGGATCATGAGGGAATGAATCCTAGATGCTGGACATTTAGCTAAAGGCGTTGATGTACACTGTTAGATGTTGGATTTGCTCTAATTTTATCGTAACTCTGCCGTTTCTTCCCTCTTTGAATAAGAAGAATGTAACCCTTTTTATTTTACATACCCTCGAATTGAGAGACCTTGGACTTAAAAGATGTGGATGGACATTTTAAAGAGGCTGGATTTTTCAAAAAGTATTTGAATATTTTTAAAACTATGGGGCTTTTAAAGATATATTATAAGGGTTGGGGATTTAGCTCAGTGGTAGAGCGCTTGCCTAGCAAGCACAAGGCCCTGGGTTCGATCCTCAGCTCAAAAAATGTATATATATACACATACACATATACAAATATGTATATATAATGCTTTATAGTTATATAATAGTAATATTAGTATGATATCTTGGGGACAAAAAAGAAAAGGAAAGGTTGGGGCTTCATGATGATGTGTTTGTCAAATGACAAGGGTTTAATTGTACTGATAGTTCTTTTGTCAACTTGACTCAAGTTAGAGTCACTTGGGAAAAGAGAAAGTCAATTGAGAAATTGCCTCCATCAGACTGTTGTGAAAAGCTTGTAGAGGATTTTCTTGATTAATAATTGATACAGGAGGAGCCTGCCCACTGTGGGTGGTACAACTGCAGGCAGGTGGCCCAAGGCTGTATGTAAAAGCAAAATCAACAAGCCACATGGAGCAAGGAAGTGAGTGAGTCCCTCCATGGTCTCTGCTTCAGTTCCTGTCTCCAGGTTCCTGCCATTCCTGAGTTCCTGCCTTGATACCCCTCCACAGTGGATTGTGATTTGGGATGTATTGGTCAAAAAATGAAAACAACACCCCCTCTCTCCAAGTCGCTTTTGATCACGGTATTTCTCACAGCAGTAGAAAGCACACTAGGCCATCAGGCATTGTGGCACATGCCTTTAATCCCAGCACTAGGGGGGCAGAGGTAGGAGGGGGAAAAATCTCTTTATAGTTTCAAATTATGAAAAAAATTACAAGAAAAATCATTCAAATTATTATCAAGAATTGAATAAAATTGCAGACTCAAAATAGTTCTTTGAGAAGTACTCATTTTCCAAATTCTAGGAATCAGAGACTTCCAAGGGTAACTGACTTTCAGATCAGAGGGCTGGGACACACAGCTGCAGACCTGGCCTTTCGCTCCTTGTGACTATCCTTCCATTAAATGTCATTAGGTCAACAATAAAATGGAGCCAACTCATAGAATAGTCTTTTTGAAAAGCTGCTACCCACCAGTAGCAAGAAGGATGTGGAGGCACACGCCTGTTGTCCCGGAACTCCAGAACTAAGGCAGGAGGGTGGGACAGAAGATGCCAGCTGAAGCTACATAGCAAGACACTATTTCGGTTGAGTGTTCCAAGCATTATTCGCTGAATATCGATCATTACAAAATTAAGTTTGTGGCCTCTAAAATATCAAAAATCTGCTGAGAGCTCACAAGTGCAAGGCCTGCTTGGACAAACAGCAAGGCCATGTAAGCTCAATGATTTAGCATTTGTATAGCATGTCTTAGTGAGTCAGAGGTTCAATTCCCCAGTACTACCAACCAACCAAGCCACAGGCAAACAAAAAGCCAACCGCTCCTGTTGTGAAGGACGACAGAGCAAAGGTATTAATCTCAGACATGAACAGACACTTGAGAACCATCTGACTCAACCAAGGGAGTTCCGTCTCCTTCAAGATGCAAGTGGAATGAAATGATGAAGGCTGTGGTCAGAACTTCACTAATTTGTTAGTGGGTTACAGGACTTTGCTGAAATGTGAAGAATATCAAGAACTAGAGTATTTGCTTATCCAACTTTTGTGCCACATACCATTAAACTAACAAAGACATAATACACTTTAAATTCCATGTACATTACTAACATTTTCAATATTACTACCTTAACTAGATATTTTTATTTGTTTTGTTTTTTGGGACAGAGTTTCTCTTAGCCCTAGCTGTCCTAGAACTCACTTTGTGGACCAGGCTGGCCTTGAACTCACAGAGATCTGCCTGCCTCTGTCTCCTGAGCGATAGTGTGCTATCACTGCCACGCAAGAACAGACATTTTCATATTGCTCCTAAACTAAAAACGTTTGTTACATATTTAAAGGATTTCTACCCACAGAAAAAGAATATTCAACAGAGACTACAGCCCATAAAACCTAAAACATTTACTAACCAACCTCTTGTCTACACAACCGACAATTACAAGCCAATACCAGGTTTCTTAAAGATAAGTACTCAAGCCGGGCAGTGGTGGCACAAGCCTTTAATCCCAGCACTTGGGAGGTAGCGCCAGGCAGATCTATGTGAGTTCAAGGCCAGCCTGGGCTACCAAGTGAGTTCCAGGGAAGGCGCAAAGCTACACAGAGAAACCCTGTCTCGAAAAACCAAAAAAAGACAAAAAAATCAAAACAAACAAACAAAAAAAAACTCCTTTCACGGCTGACTTCAAAGTATTGGCATAGTATTATTGGGCATGTGACACTGGGAGAAATGTACAATGGCAAACAATGGCACACCATTATGTAGTATTATCACTACCAACACACAATGCAAATAACCCTCCAAGAGTAGATAATCTTGGACAGCAGTAAAGCAGTTACAGGGGATGGCTTTGGAATTCTAACTACCTTTGTTTTTTAAATTTAGCTGCTTAACTCTAAACCTTATCAACCTTAGCAATCATCTCTCATGAACCAGCTCAAGGTGTTTCCAGCACACCATTCTTTGTGCGGTAATGACAGGGAAAATGGCACATTTCTTACAGATGAAACCACATTGTAGGGAGGCTCAATCTTAAAACTACGGAAATGAACCAGGGAGTAACCTACAGTGGTAAGAAATAAAGCAAACAGTAGAATTACATATTCAGGATCATTAGAAAAATACAATTACCTAGTGGGACAGTGAAACATCAATGTTTAAAATTGCTCTTAAAACCAAAACATAATATACTACTATCAAAAAAGATCAGAGACATGAAATACACAAAAACTTGCAGATATTTTCCCTAGATATTGCTAAGGACATAAAGGCAAAAGAATAACAAACCAGGTGAAAATCTATTTCTTGTACTGGACCATTATGTGGTAATGATTTGAAGAGCTACTGAAGTATGACTATATACTATGACACAGTATGAGAGTTAAACATACTAGTCACAGTTTGAAATCTTTTGTCTGCTTTTTTATGGAGGTTCTTCTGGATGACTAGACATGCAAACATTATTTCTCTATGGTATTAACACTCCTCCATCTTTTTTCTCCATACAACTAATACCCAGTGTACATGTCCTACAACCAGAAAGTCAAATGCGACAGAACCACATTACCTAACCGGCTTCCATTTCTGGGCATTGCCATGAAGGAACCAAGGCTTCCTCCGATAACACTGTGGGGTCTTCGCAATGGGGGCTTCTTGAAGGACCCTGTGTACTGATGAAGGAAGGAATGTACACTGTGGGATGTTGGAGGCCTGCCATTCTTCACAATAGGCTCTGTGTTCACGGTATCCAGGAGTCATTCCACAATCATCGCAAGAGTCAGCATCATATGAGAAAGATTAAGAAAACAAAACAAAAGGTTTTAATGAAGATCATTTGCATGTAAACTCACTTCTTTGGCTATTTATTCAAAGTGCTAGAGTTCAAATAATTTCTATGAAAAATATACTTATAGAAAATATCTTAATATTTTAAGTTGTTTCAATGACCCAAACTGCTTAACAATCACTAATATACTCCACCAAGTTTTTTTATTATCAAATAACTTACATCTTAGAATTATTTTGATTCTATTCCATGTGCTATCTTACATGTGTCTCACGGTTAAATATGCTATATAATGTAACACACATAATCCATACCTAAAGAAATTTATACCTCTAATGTTAGACGTTCAGAAAGGTAAGTCAATTGTGAATAAAGCAGAAATACTTAAATGTATATCAATATGGAGGCAGAGATAATTGCTCCAAATTTGGTATTTTATTATATAAATAATCTTTAAACAAGCAAAGACCCATTACCGAGCAGGAACATCTGACAATATAGTACATCACAATCAGTTAGCTATACGTGAGGAAGAATCTTAGTGGTATTTTGTTTGAACACCTATTTCAATTCTATTAAGTATATCCCCCAAAATGGAACTGCTGGTCCATATGGTAATTCTATGCTGAACTTTTAAAGAAAATGAAACAAATTAATTTTGACAATTTTTAAAAACTGAACTCTTAGGGTTGGGAACACAGCTCAGTGGTACAGTGACTGCCCAGCAGATGAGAGGTCAAGTCCAACTCTTGGTGCTACAAAAGCAAACATATAAATAAAACAAAACATACAATTTCTTAGTTATCTTTCACAGTAGGTATTTTAGAAATAACATCTTCTACCTCCACTTATGATTTCCAATTTAGATTTGAATAAAGCTGTTCTACATTAGGGCCAGTATGTGTAGAGTGGTCAAGATGAACAACTTTAAGCTTATTTTTACAAACTGATTTCAAATTTCATCTATAACATTCAAGATTCTTCTTTCCTGGATTCAGTCCAGCAGTTAACATGCAAACGTCCTAGCTACACCCTGTACTATGAATTACAATTATAGCAGAACATCTTAAACTGAGTTTAAGCCTTCAAAATGTGATACAGTTATTAAAACTACAGAAATCTCTCCAATTCTGGTTGCGAGGAATACCACAGATGATGAGCAAAGGTGCCATGTTCGTTAGAATCTTTCTAAGATGCTTATATAATTACAACCCTACAAGTGTGAACTTCTCCATTTTGTTACTGTACATGACATGTAGCTACATGCCTACACACAATCAAAGTATAACAGCTCTCTTGGCCATGCTTGTGATCAAACTAGAGACAGGAAATCAAAAACACTCTGGGGCAGTTTAGTCAGAAGTTACAGCCTGCCACTGTTTCAAACTAGACAATGACTGCTTTTGCTTTGTAAATCCATTACATTCTGTGTAAGATTTTTAAATAGTCCAGTCCACATACATTCTCATGCAGCATTTTCACATGAACTCTATCTCTGTGTGCGACCTATCTTGTGTAGTTCTATATCAAAAACAAAAGAGGAAGGGAAAAACTCTCTAAGGGGGAAAAAGGTATTTACTATATATAGCTAGTAGGCACTGACGTGGTCAACAACAGACTTAGAATTCCTGTCAAAACTGTAGATGAAATCCATATTATACACAGAAAATAAACACCAACTGACTATGGTAGTCATGCCAAAGAGGAATCAATGCCTGACTATGTCTTAAGTATGACATCAAGTCACTCTGATGAGGAAGAGTTCCAACAGCATTCCTATTTTTCTTTTTCACTGTCTGTTACAAATAAACAACCTAAACTATTTTTAAAATATTAGGTATTTTTAACATTTTACCTCTGATGGTTTGAAAGAAAATGCATGCCCACCCCCAAGAGAGTGGCACCATTAGGAGGTGTGGCCTTGTTGGAGTGGGCGTGGCCTTGTTGGGGGGGGTGTCGCTGTGGGGGTGGGCTTTGAGGTCTCCTTTGCTCAAGCTAAGCCCCGTGTGACACACAGTTACTCCTACTCCCTGGAGATCAAGATATAGAATTCTCAGCTCCTTCTCCAGCACCATGTCTGCCTACATTCCATCATTGAGATAATGGATTAAATCCTTAAGCTGTAAACTAGCCCCAATTAAATGTTTTCCATTATAAGAGTTGCTGTGGCTGGGCGGTGGTGGTGCATGCTTTTAATCCCAGCACTCGGAAGTAGAGCCAGGCGGATCTCTGTGAATTCGAGGCCAGCCTGCTCTACAGAGCAAGATCCAGGACAAGCATCAAAACTACACAGAGAAACTCTGTCTTGAAAAAACCAAGAGTTTCCGTGGTCATGGTGTCTCTATACAGAAATAGAAACGCTAACCATTTGTTACAAACTAATGAGATTTTAAGATAATTACTAAGGTATTTCAGAAAATATTCAATTAGTTTAAATTATTAATTACCTCTCCAAATAAAGTCAGTGCATTTTCCATGACTTGATTTTAAGAAAACAGTTTGTCTGGTAATCAGATGTTCATTAGGAATACATTCCAGAAGCCAGGTACCATGATGGACACTGCCTCTTTCATCCCTGAGCATCACTGCAAATACCCTGCCTGGCCAGACATTTCTAACACAAGAATGAGCAAGCTGGACTCAACCACTATCGCCACCAAGGAGTCAACGGGGGTCTGGGAGGACAGTAGGATTCTGCTACATGTAGCTCACAGAACCCTTTATAAGGGGGATAAATATTACAAAATCATCTTCAAGATTTAAGCCACGTACAAATTTTACTACCCATATAGAATGATATCCAAATTATTGTCTTAAATTTCTTCTGGAGCTCATTTTTCTCCCCTTCTGTCAGAAACCAAACCATCCAGGAAAGCATTTGCAAACCAAGCAGACCGTGAGAACTGGCGCAAGGCTGCAGGCGTGGAGCAAGGGTCTCGGCTCTGCCGACACGAGGGAATACGTTCAACAAATAATGATTTGTCTGAGTAGGAAAGCGAAGTCTCTGACGCCTGGGAGGCAAATCTGACTTCTTGATGTTGCTGAAGCAGTATTTCAGTGCGTTGGGACATCCGCAGTCCCACCCCACGACTGCTAACCTACAGAACCCTCGTCTGCCTCACACCACAAGCATTTACCTGCAATGGGGCAGGCATTCAGGCTTTCAATCACTGCCTGAGATCTCCAACCAGAATTTCAAGTACAGGAAGGGAAGCTCTGCAGACGCTGCAAACCGTGGCTCGTTACTAGCCATTTTTATGAGCTCCTTCCTGGTCACTAGCACGTTCCTAGGGCTATTTTGGCTTTGACTGTATCACCTTGTTCTAAAAATTTCACCAAGTTTACATTTTAAGTCATTCAACTTATCAAATACTATGAACACACTGTGGTACATTAAATAGGAAAATTGTAAACTCACTCATCTGATGAACCTTGTAATCTATAAAGACAGTCAGTGCACACACATCCAGAATGCTATAAACCAGGATAAAGCTACAAACAAGAACTTTACAAACTTGCTCAAGTTATAAAATATTTAAATGTTAATTTACCAATAGTTATTTAACAACCACGATAATTGTATAGACTATATTCTAATAGAATAATTTTTATAATAGAACTAATTTAAAAATATTTTTATAATAGAACTAATTAAAAAGAAAAAAAAAAAAGGTATCCACAGGAGTAGGAGACCAAGTACATGGGCAGTCCATCTCATTGGGGATGAGAGCAGACTCTATTAGCCAATATTCAAGTTAGTCTTTTGTTTCCAAAAAACCGAAGAAGGATTTAACCAAAGCCACATCGGCTTCTCTGCACAGCACGCTTCAGCTGTATTCAGGAAGCAGCTAGCCGGCCCCCACCCGCCCTCCCCACCCCCATTACCGTTGTCTTTGCTGCTGCTCTCCTCCACCGTCATCTGCTCAGCCAGCTCCGACAGCGACTCATCGATCGTCTGGCTTCCCCTGAGCGTGAGGGACAGTCTCCTCTTAAACTTTTTCATCCTACCAGCTGGACGCTGCGTGAAAACTTCTGAAAGTCAAGAACAAGCGAAATTGAAGTTTTAATTATTTTATTCCTCAAGAAAACTGTCATTCTGGGCTTAGAGTGAATCTTCAAAATAGGAATATATTAAGGAACCCTCAATTCCAGCAAACATCACAGAATCGGCACTTTTTGTTCAAAAATATGTAATTTGATTAATGCTATATTTAGATGGCATCAATAGAAGGGAAACATTTTTTCTTTTTTTTTTCCTTTGTTTTTTTTTTTCTTCTCGAGACAGGTTCTCTCTGTGTAGCCCTAGCTATCCTGGAACTCACTCTGTAGCCCAGGCTGGCCTCGAACTCACAAAGATCCATCTGGTTCTGCCTCATGAGTGCTGGGATTAAGGGTGTGTGCCACCACCGCCCAACGAAGGGAAACATTTTTATTGAATTGCGGAGACAAGAGTGATGAGATCTGAAGTGATGAGACCCCTGCACAGCACCCTCTGAAAACTGGGGTGAAAATGGACTGTTATTTGATGCTAGCTCCATTCACAAGTCTCAGCTACCATCCAGGAGAGTCAGATCTGTCCCGTCCCATTTCACGGTAGGGAGAACACTCAGAGACCTCCCCTGAGCAAATCATCAAATGCCAGCAAACAGAGCTAAGACTTGGAGGTGAGATCAACGTTTGCCTTGTCTTCTAAATGACAACATTTCTGGAGTCGGGATGCATGTTGCAGTTTACGGATGTCAATGTAACTGGCAATATTCTTTCCCATCTGACTAGAGTCAGCAGAGCCTACTAAGTGAAAAGCAAGGAACGCGCTCCCTTAACCAACTCCACAAGACCTGCACCTTCTTTCTAATTGCTCTTTTTTTTTTTGGAGCTGAGGATCGAACCCAGGGCCTTGCGCTTGCTAGGCAAGCGCTCTACCACTGAGCTAAATAATAACCAAATTTACCAGATCGCCTTGCAAGCTATGAAGGTTATTATTCTAAATCAAATCAAACAAAAGCCTTTACAACATCTCATGCTAAAATAAATCCAGCTGGGGGTTGGGGATTTAGCTCAGTGGGTAGAGCGTTCGCCTAGCAAGCGCAAGGCCCCAGGTTCGATCCTCAGCTCAAAAAAAATAATAATAAAATAAAATAAAATAAATCCAGCTGTTTATATGTTTTCTGTATGTATTCTATTTAATTTCCCATTCTAAGGGGATACTCTAGGTTTGCTGAACAGGTGACTTATGGAAAGTTTTTTGTTTGCTCGAAGCCTGGGAAACACAAACACAAATCTGTAACTGATAACTTCATATTTGACCATTCTCTGCTATGTATTTACTCTCATTTTAAAAACACCGCCAGAATAAAATATGAAACCATACACATTAAAAGGCAAGTATTGCGACTATAATCTAATACGGTTTCTCTTCATCTCCAAGCTCTAAAATCTTAAGACACGTTGATTAATCAGTCTAAAAAGCACCCGTGCCATAGCTGGGTTTAGTCCTGACACCGAGCCAGACAAAGTGGTGTTGAGTAGTGCCTAGGAACCTGCCATCATCCTTCCTCCCACCCGTGTGTGACCCGTGATGAAATCCATCCACTTGTGCTGTTCATCTATCTCTTCAGTTATAGAACCCCCCTCTGATTCTTTTCTATAGATTCCAGTTCTCTAGTGAAATTCTCAGCTCAGCATCTATTTTCCTGAACATATTAATCACCGTATGTTAAAGCTCCTGTCTATAACCCCGGTCTGTATAACCTGTTGATCTGTTTCTGGTGTTGGGTTTTTCTCCTTTTGTTGTGTGGGTAGCAGTATTTTACTAAATGCCAGACATGCTACGTGAACGAGGAGGATGTGAAACTGGAGCCATGTACAGGGTTCAGATGCTGCCGTCTCCCTCCACTGAGGCTTTATTCATTTTTCTCCTAGCTGGATATCCAAGCAGAAGCAGATGAGCAGATGACCACAATCCACTGAGGGAAGGACAGAGATTGCTGGAGAATGAGCCTCAGACAGTTTGCCCCTCTCCTGCATCGTCACTTGGTAAAGTCCTTCAAGAGTCTCCGACTGTAATCTAGGGCCAGAGTAACAACAGCAGCAGCACAAACCAGGAGGCTCTGTTGATGTCAATGGTTGCTTTCTGCTCTTCTCTATGCCCTGCTCAACCTGTATCCTCCCACTGAGAACAGTTTAAAGGCTGTTTGAAAGTCAATTCACTCACCAACAGCAGAAAGACAGTGTTTCCCTATCTTCCCTCCTGAATCTCTACTCAAGTTTGGACTGACTGAGAGCCTTATACCCCTTCAAAATGGTCTCATTCCCCTAGCTTTCTAGTGGTTTCAGCTGGACTTCAGTTCACTTAGTTACCCATCATAGGCAAAATGGAAGCTTCGGTATGGGTTAGACAAGATAATATACAGATGTCAGTAGGAGGCAGGCCAGCAAGCTTAAACTGATTCCAAAGAAACACGCTAACTGTAGACATGCCCTAAATGTGCTGCTAACTGTAGACGTCCTAATAAATGCTATCCGCTTCACTCATGATAGCTGCACCTCTGGATACAGCTCTACCTACCATGACAGTCAGTAGTAATTCAGACATCTGTTTCAACATCTTAGACATTTAAGTGAATTAAGTTAGTCACTCTCAACTATCATTTTGTTCCCCTAAGACCGGATGCTAGAGCTAGGCATGGTGGCTCACACCTATAACTCCAGCCCCTGGAAGGCTGACTGATGGCAGGACAGTATGGGCTATACAGTGAATTCCCAGCTAGACTGGAAGTCAAAGAACAAAAACAAGAACAACAACAAAGACTTCACACTACAGAAGCCCTCCTTTCAAGAAGGTTCAGGAGGCCCCATGTCCAGCAGAGGAGAAACTAAGCAGGCTTAGGGAAGCTCATCTGTGAGAGGCTCCTGGAAGAGAACCTGTAAGCCCTTGGAATACTCCACTTGATATGAGTGTCTTTATACACTTGAAACTAAGTCATGCTAGATAATTATTTTCAGTGCTAGGGATGAAATGCAGCACCTCATGCATGAGAGGCAAGTGGTCATAATCCAGGCCTCAAGCCAGATCATCACATGCCCTACCAACACTTCAGACCCTACTATCTCTAACATAGCCAGATGGTCCCTAATGTCTAACTACATAGCATTACTACATAACCTGAACAGAGCGTATTTTAAAGTTTGCTGACCACAGTTCTTGCCTATTGCTCTAGAATAAGGATTACATAATAAACCATAGAATAATCAACTATATATGGATTCTGTATTATAGCATGGAGTTCAGCTATCCAAAATATAAGGCAATGTGGCCAATGAGCACCTAAAAAGTGGTCAGTCCAAACTGAGTTATGCTGCCAATGCAAAATACAAATTTGGCATAGAAACAAGAATGTAAAGATACCTTCATAATTGTAGACAAAGTCATATAAAAACAACTAAAATGGAAGTTCCAGGACCTAGAAAGTGGGAAATAATATATAGAGAATTCCGGTTTCAAGAAAAGGAGCTCTAGAGATGGGAAAGAGTGTTGGCTGCATGCTAACAGGACACTAAACAGATCCTGGTGGGCTTAAGTAGACGCAAGAGGATAAAAATGGCTTCTTACTGTAGTGCATCTGAGTAACCGTGTACATTGGGAGGGGTCCCTTTATTCATCATTTACAACAGTACAAATAAATACTTATTTTGCCATCAAATAATGAAAAATATTCTGGTAAATAAATTAAAAGCTGAGCACCCGGGACATTTGGGATCCCATCAAGTACACACATGAATTCAGCATCAAGAGAATTCCTTAAGGGCAGCAAAATGGAAACAAATACAAATAAATGAATGAATGAATGAATGAATGAATGAATGTTGGCCCCAAACTCCTAACTCAGATGTCAAAAACGCAGAGTATACAAAACCTACTAAGAATAAACACAAAGAAATCCATTCTGAGACACCTTTTTATTAAAGGTGTACAAATCCCAAAGCAAGAAGCCTTGAAGCAGCCAGAGGGAAGTGATTTAATCTACACAAGGTTCCTCAACATGGTTTAAAACCAATGACATGTTAGAGATTAAAGGCCAGAATAGCATATTTAAATACTGGAAGGAAAAAGAAAATGCTAACCAAGAATATTATAGTCAGCAAAACTGTACTTCAAAAATGAAACAGAAATTAAGATATTTGTTCCCAACAGAGTTGCCCAAAACATGATGTAAGGAGGCTTTCAGGGTAAAGTAAAAGGAGAAGGAATATAGCTAGAGGATTACAACAATCTGCAAATTTCGACAGCCAACTTACAACAATAGTTAGAAAAAACAGACAAAAAGAAAGAGAGGACTTGAAAGTTTAATGTATTAGACCTAGAGGCAGATGCAGGATACTGTGCACACCTCCTCTTAGGTCACACAGGACACACTGCAGCCCAGACCACAAGGTCACAAGACAAACTCTGAAGACATTGTTTTCTCTTTTAGGTTAAACCCAGGGGCATGCACATGCTAGGCAAATGCTCTACTACTGAGCTACAGCCCTGGCAGAAGTGCCTGTTTGTGTGTGTGTGTGTGTGTGTGTGTGTGTGTGTGTGTGTGTGTATCTTTTTCTGATTACAATAAAATGAATCTAAGCATCAAACAAGGAAAGTTTACAAATATGTGAAGATAACATAATACAATCTTAATTAAGGGGCCACAGAACTTACAACAGACTATAGAATATACCTTGAAACAAGTAAAAACACTAACACCCCAAAGCTTACAGTGTACAGCCAAAAGTGTTGAGGAAAGTTCTAGCTGTATTGTCTATATCAAAAAGAAAATCTCAAATTAATAGGCAAATAGTACACTTCACAGAATCAGAAAACACCAGGTGGTGGTGATGCACACCTTTAATCTTAGCACTTGAGAGGCAGAGGCAGGTAAGCCTCTTCGAGGCCAGCCTGGTCTACCTAGCAAGTTCCAGGACAACCACGGCTACCCACAGAAACCCTGTCTCAAAACAACAACAACAACAAAATAATAATAATAATAATAATAATAATAATAATTAGAAAACAGCAAATTAAATTCAAAACTAGAAAAAAAAAGTGTTCTTAGAGTGAGGATAAGCAAAACAAGAATTTGGTTCTTTGAAAATGTTACACTGACTTAGAAAAAGTACCAGTGAGAGGATGAGATGGCTCAGTAGGTGGGGACTTGCTGCCAAGCCCGGTGACTGAAGTTCATCCTCCAAACACACATGGTGAGGAAGACCAGACTCTAAAATCTGTCCTTACTTCACACACACACTATGGCATTGAAGAGCCACAAACACTTTAAAATACAGTGTGGATATTAGTACTTATTTAAGTAGACAACAATATAAGAAAAATCTATGATTTATGCACCAGAAAGTGACTAACCTAATAAAGTGAACAAATATCTCAAGAACATGCCAAACACCAACACTGACTCATGAAAAAGGACAATGTAAGGAGATCTAACACCCAAGGAGAACAGATGAGAAAAACAGAGGAAAAGTCAAGCACAGGGTATATTTACTGGTAAGATTCTTTCTCTTGTATTTTTGGTTGTGAGCCCAGCCTTTAACAGCTGAGCCATCTCTCCAGCCCGAGATTCTTTCTCAAAAGGCAAGGTAGATAACTCCTGAGGAGCAACACCTCCATACCCCACATATGTGCACACGTGTGATTGTACACAGCACACATGTACTCACACACAAAAAGAATACACTTACAACAGCAACCAAACAGTATTAAAAATAATACCAATCCTTAGGAGTTATCCAATGAGATGACAGACATATGCTAAAAACTAATGGCGGTGGCGCACCCCTTTGATCCCAGCACTAGAGGCAGAGGCAGGTCAATCTCTGAGTTCAAGGCCAGCCTGGTCTACAGACAAGTTCCAGGATCGTCATGGCCACACAGAGAAACTGTCTCAAAACAAAACAAAACAAACAAAAAAAAAACAACAAAAAAAATCCCAAGAAACAAACAAAAAATATTGTTGAATAAAGTTAGAAAAGATGTATGTAAATGAAAACATATCCTTTTTTCATGGACTATAAGACAAATCTGTTAAGATTGACTTACTCAAAGGGGCTCTACCTATTCAATACAGTCCCAATCAAAAGCCCAACAGTGTTTATTTCAAGCAACAGGAGAGCAGACCTTAGAATGTATATGGTATTCCAAAGAGACGTGAATAATCACAATGATCTTGCAACAGAAGAAAATTAGCAGGCTATTTTCCTTACTACAAAGTCTGCTGAAACACTCTGTAATCCAAACATTGTAGTCCATGCATCAGAAGTAACACAGAGGAGGAGGAGTTCACACAAACCATCAAGACAGTCTTCCAACAGCAGTGCTGGGAAAATCAGCTATTCTAATGGAATACAATGGAGTTGGACTTGTATGCCATATGCAAGAGTAAACTTAAAACAGAGAGGAAAGAAAATAGATGATCTAAACCTAAGCATCAAAACCATGTAACAAAACCCAAACAATTCTTGGGGCTAGTGAGATGGTTCAGCTGGTAAGGGGGAACTGCCACGGAGCCAAGCCTGACGACCTGAACTTGACCTCCAGCGCTCGTGTAGCAGAAGGAAAAGACCTAAGTCCAGCAAGTTGTCTTTTGACCTTTAACACATGCACCATGTCATGTGTCCCAACCCCCACCCCAGGTCCCAAAGTCCTCAAACATTACAGCCTGTTACCAATGGTCTTGGATATCCTCCACAACTTGAGATAAGGCCTTATTGCTGAAGACACCAACCATCTGGCGAAAACAGCTGTTACTGGCCTGGTTATCTCTACTGGTTAGCTTTCATGGAGCTGAAAGATGCTATGCATCATGAGAGCAGAGAAGTAATGACCAACATTGCCCAGATGTAAACTCTGTGGACTACAACAACAACCAGCCAGGTAAGACATGTCCACTGGTCCAATGGTGGCATGAATGTCATGGGCATAACCAACCATTTTCTGTTTGGATTTAAGGCTGGCCCCCCAAGATGAAACTCATCCTGGGCTAAGAATGTATGGCTAGCCAGATCACTGACCCTGGGAGAGAACCTACTACTATTTTTCTGCTAAATGGACACAGCAGTAGACTCTATAGCCATAGATGGAAGCATCTCCACGTATCAGATAAGCCTCTGTTTTCAGTAGATATCCACAACCAGCTGAGCAAGCAGTTAAGTTATAGAGAAGAGACTACAGAGTGCAGGCCTGAAGAACACACACACTGCGCTCCCTCCTCCCCAGGCTCAGGGACTGCTCACTGTGGAAGAGGGGGCAGAAAGAGGGTATGAGCCAGAGGAGGTGGGTGGCTGCAAGGAAACAGTGTCTTATGGACACAGCAGAACAGCCACACATACGGTACCATAATGCACAAAGTGCACAAAACCTGTACAGGCCTGAAACATACCAAGACCCAGTGCGGGAGGGGGGCTGGACAGTTTCACCCCTAGCCAAGGGTAATTCTTAGCTGCTGGGAGAAGAAGGGTCAGTTTCTTCTAAGAGTGTAGCCCCTGGTAAGTTAAGTAAATCACAACCCCAAATCTTTAGGACTTTAAAAGATATTTTTTTTCTACAAGAAGTTTATTGTCTTCTTTAAGCGTATTTTCAAATGTATTTGTTACTAGTCAGTAGGCTAAAACTTAAAATATAATTAAAACCTGACTTTAAAATCATCAAAATGCAGATACTTTCTCATCGCGAATATCAGTTTGCAGGTGATAAGTCCCCACTAAGGGGTTTTATTTTAAACAGCTGTTCTGTTTCAGTGAGTTCAGAAGGTAGGTCATCATCTCACTGGACAGAACCAGGAGAGCAACTGTAACTATGTGAGGTGGTGCCCGGCTTGACACACAGCTACAGACAACCTGGGGAAAGCCCAGTAAAGGAAAGCACAAGACAAAGGACATCACAGTATCATTTTACAAATGAAACAACTTCTCTTTTAAATCATGTACTCCAGCTACACCTATTTTGCCAAACCCTCTTTGATTAAAAAAAAAAAAAAAAGTGACTTTAGGGACTGGAGAGATGGCTCAATAGTTAAGAGCACTGGCTGTTCTTCCAGAGGACCGGAGTTCAATTCCCAGCACCCTCATGGCTGGGCTCACAACCATCCGGAACTCCAGTTCCTGGGACCCAATGCCCTCTTCTGGCCTCCAAGAACACTATGCACACGCGGTACACAGACATATATGCAGGGGGAAAAAGCCACCAATACACATAAACAAATAATATTAATTTTGATAAGTAATTTTAAGTCATAAAACCAGAACTTCACTGAAAGATAAAGAATCATTTTTAAAATACTTGCTCTGATGATTATCTCCTGAACTTTAAAACCAGTCACCACCTGTGGTAGATGGTTAAACACTACTATCTGATAAAAATTTAAATTCCTGAACTGTAATTCAAAAATAAACCTCTCCTTTTCTTTGGTATTTAGAATCAAATGTACTCCACTACTTAGTTATACCCCTGTCCAAGACTGATATTTTTATCAAAATATAGCCTTGGATTGGTAATACTTTTACAAAACTAAAAATAAAAGTATTGCTTAGATCATCAATTCTCAACTTGTGGATACAATTCATAATAGTAGCGAATGAAAATAATGTCATGGTTGGGGCGACGTCAACACAAAGAGCTCCATCAAAGGGTGGCAGCATTAGGAGGGGTCAGAACCACTGGCTTTGGTAACTGTACACATTTTTATTGAATCCCAAAGTCTAAGGGACACATTCGTTATAGTTACTGAGTAGGCAAACGCAAGAAGAACACATAGAAAGTTACTGTCAACGTTTATGAAGCTGAGTTCACAGATATTAGCTATTGTTGTATAAATACAAATAAAGATATGTATAACATGAAGGGCCCAGTAAGGCTATGTCAAGACTACCACAACTGTGCAAAGTATCAAAAACAGTGGTAATATGCTTAGAAAATACTAGGAATAAATAGACAGGCATAATTAACAACTAACATGAGATTAAAACTCTGAAGGGACTCAATGACATAGTTTAATAATAAAAAGAAGCCTAAGGTCAATGGACTATTGTCTTCAATCCTGCGGCTGAGTAACTAATCTCACTTCTCAGTTCTGCCACCTCCCAGCAGCCCCAGTGACTAGAGAGAAACCCTTGAATCACCAGGCCGGGGCACATTTCACAAGCAGGCTAACGAGAGCGCTGTCTCAGTTCCTACTGTTACTTCTGTTGATCTGGTCACCTAGTAACTAGATAACTTGACTGACATATGTGGGGGTTTAGGATCCAAAGGGGGACTTCTCTGACATTTTGTATGATCTCAGCTCTCTGAGGAGCAGACAAGGGCCTTCCCTATCCTGCTGGCTCACAGCCCCCTGTGCGTCAATAGTACCTGGGGGAATCTGATGTCTCTGACCTCTGCCAGCATATGCATGTGTTCCCTCCACAGACACAGGGAATACACATAATTAAAAACAATAACAAAATCAAGTCATAAAGGGGAAAAAAACACCATTGTTGAATCAGAAGTCTGAGATTACAGTTACTCAGCCGCAGGGATTTGACTGAACTCAGGTCATCAGCCTGGGTAGCAAGAACCTTTACCAACTGAGCCAGCTAGCTCATCAGCCAAGAACTTAATGTAATTGCTAACCAGGAACTGGAGAATTGAAAAGGAAAAAGAGCCGGGCAGTTACGGTGCACGCCTTTAACCCCAGCACTCGGGAGGCAGAGCCAGGCGGATCTCTGTGAGTTCGAGGCCAGCCTGGTCTACAGAGTGAGATCCAGGAAAGGCGCAAAACTACACAGAAAAACCCTGTCTCGAAAAACCAAAAAAAAAAAAAAAAAGAAAGAAAGAAAGAAAAAGAGGAAGCAGCTGGAATTATTACAATTCAGAGCCTCGAAACAGAAACTGCAAAAACTGAACCTCTGAAAAGAGTCAGTTGTTCGCAGATGCCAGAAGCCAAGAGTTGCGTGAAGGGGGCCCAGCGATGGCCATGTGCAGATCCCTGAAGGGGCCACGCCTAGATGATGCTCACTGCATCTAAGATGGCGAGGGCGGTTCTATGAACACGCACACTGGGACCACTGGCCACCCTGTTCCTGCCAGGCCAGAGCTCCATGTGCGGGCAGCAAAAGGAAAGCCATGAGTGACCAGAACAATCTCTGCTCCCCCAAGCTCCTCCCCCTTCACTCAGCCGTTCTTTCTCTCAGTAGGAATGTAACAAAGGACTCCAGCAAAAGAGAAAGAGTTTCAACAGTCTGTAGGACACCCTGCTCTCCACAACACCAACTTAGCATGTGTGTCTGAGGCCATGAACACATGGATTAGCAGTCAGAGCCACCTGATGATTTTTTTTCTCCATTTATGTACTTATGGTAACACTAAGCAAATATTTGGTTATAAAAGCCTACCTAGTTAAGAATGTTTGATTATTTTTCTCTTATGAATTCTGAAGAATAATATATGCCAAAATAAAGGTAACTACTTTAATAAAACCAAACTTAAAAAAACAACCTCTTCTACTTCACAGTATAAAGTATAGATCTTAGAAAACAAAATCAGAAATTCAAGAGCTAGAAGACAGGCTTCAGTCTCAATTTGGCATCCACAGGGAAACTGTAAATTCCCATCTGTGCAACATTCACCAGAGGAAAAGATTGATACCGACTAGTGAACAGTCTGACTGTTAAAATCTTAGGTGAATCCTATTCCATTACTTTTAAACATAAGTCACTTTCCCCTTAAACTAAGCCTTATTCATCTTTGTATCTAAACTGGCCGAAAGGTTGTCTTTCTCTGTTAATACTGACTGTGTGTCATTTTAAAAATACCTCATAAGATACCACCAGTTACAGATCACAGCATCACTGCAAAAACCAGTAAGGAAAAAATGCTGAAAGTTAAAGTCCACGTTTATGGGTCCTTTCACAGGTGTTTAGAAGTCAGTGAAGAAGTTGCTTCCCCCCTCACTCAACTATTGCAGTGCTAAAGGAACATCACCTCAGGAGAGGCTTATATGTAAAGGCAATCACAGAATGGCTCACAGATACACCCCCAGTCAAAGTTCACGACCCTCTCGCTCTGAATTTAAATACATGTCACCAGTCAGCATTATTATAATCAGAATTCCAAGACCAGGGATTCAAGAGGGGTTCCACACAGTAAGTCAAGGGTTCCATGAAATGCTGCCTACCTGAGCTATTTTAACAGAAAAAATACAAGACACTGTTTCAACTTTGCACATCTGTACAATGCTGAATCTCACAGTGCTAGGCAACCAAGCAGTCTTACCACGGCAACTCCGTCTTGCAACCCCTGAAGGCAGTAACCTCTACTAAGAAGGTGGCTCATGCAATAGAGTCCCAGCACTTGGAAGGCTGAGGCAAAAGATCACCTGGAGTGAGTTCCAGGACAGCCAGGGCTACACAGAGAAACCCTGTTTAGGAGGGGGAGAGAGAGGAGGAGGAGGAAGGAGGGAGTGGGGTGTGGGGAGGCAGGCCAGTCTGGGCTACATAGTGAGTTCCAGGCCACCTGGACTCCAGAACTGAATAAAACGTCAGCACCAACAACCAAAGGTACCCGGGAGTGGTAATACTCACGAGAGAGGCAGGAAGATCCAGAATTCAAAACTAATCTTGCTACAGAGTGAGCACCTATAGGCCAGCCAGGGGCTACCTGAGACCCTATCATTAAACAACTAATGGGAAAAAGTTCATCTACAACTTCTAACTTGGAAATTGATCACCATACTCAGTTGCTCATCAGTGGAGCAATTTATAAAGTTCTATAAGTGAAGTTACCTATCCTACCTGGCAAGTAAAAGAAGGAACAAAGTTGAAATGTCTGCTAAATAAAGCTTACAGATGGGCATGGTTGGCCAGGCGGTGGTGGCACATGCCTTTAATCCCAGCACTCGGGAGGAAGAGGCAGGCGGATCTCTATGAGTTCGAGGCCAGCCTGGGCTACCAAGTGAGTTCAGGAAAGGTGCAAAGCTACACAGAGAAACCCTGTCTCGAAAAACAAACAAACAAACAAACAAACAAATAAACAAACAAGATGGGCATGGTGACTCATACCGTAATTCCAACACTTGGGAGGCTGAGGCAGAAGGGCTGCCATGATTTCAGGGCTCATCTGCGCTAAATGGTAAGTTCCAGGCTATCATGGACTACAGAACGCTATTCTGTCTCAAAAAATAAGCAAGCAAACAAAAACTAAGTTAAACCTTTATAGTGACTAGTGGGATGTTTGGAGAACGAGAGACCTAGACTTATCCATGAAAGCATGGGTTTAAGAATGTATACATTGGGGTTGGGGATTTAGCTCAGTGGTAGTGCGCTTGCCTACCAAGGGCAAGGCCCTGGGTTCGATCCTCAGCTCTGGCAAAAAAAAAAAAAAAAAAAAAAAGAATGTACACGTCATGGCTGGGGTAAAAGCGCTCAGTGGTAACTTTGCTGAGCAAATGTGGAGGTCTGAGTTTGGACCCCTAGTACCCACATAAAAGCCAGCTGCAGAAGCAGGCATCTGTAACCCTCGTGATGAGGATGCAGAGACAGAGTGACCAAAATAGGGAGCTTCAGTTTCTGTGAGAGATCTCCTCCCCGGGAGTAAAGTGGAGAGAGTAACTAAGAAACCAAATGTCAGCTTCTGGTCTACACACACACACACACACACACACACACACACACACACACACACACACACACACACGCAAGTATGTATATCAAGAAACAGTGGTTCACAGCTGGGTGGTGGTGGTGGTGGTGGCGGCGGCGGCGGCGCACGCCTCTGATCCCAGCACTGGGGAGGCAGAGACAAGTGGATCTCTCTGAGTTCTAGGCCAGCCCTGGTCTACAGAGCAAGTTCCAGGACAGCTAGGGCTACACAGAGAAACCCTGTCTTGAAAAACCACCATCCCCCACGAAGAAAGAGAAAGAAGGAAGGAAGGAAGGAAGGAAGGAAGGAAGGAAGGAAGGAAAGGAAGGAAGGAGGAAGGGAAGGAAGGAAGGAAGGGAGAGAGAAAGAAAGAAAGAAAGAAAGAAAGAAAGCAAGCAAGCAAGCAAGCTAGCTAGCTCTGGTTCCCTAACAGTAAAGAGCTGTTCCTTTGCCTAATATTTTAGGGAAAGGTGCGTTTAGAACAGCCCCAGTTCTGTCTTACCTGCTACATCTACAGGAATTCCAGGAAGATTATAGTAAGGATAAAAAGAAAAAAAAAATAAAAAAGGAACTCCTTCTCTATTCAACATGTAACTGCAGGCTCAGAATTTGTTCCTTTTACACTAAAGAAAAACTAGAAGATCCTGTACAAGATTTGCCTGTGTAGGCCTGGCGGTGGTGGCACATGCTTTTAGTCCCAGCACTCGGGAGACAGAGGCAGGCGGATCTCTGTGAGTTCGAGGCCAGCCTGGTCTACAGAGCAAGATCCAGGACAGGCACAAAGCTACACAGAGAAACCCTGTCTCAAAAAACCAAAACCCCAAAAAGATCTGCCTGTGTGAGAAATCACTCAAATGTCATGCTCTTTTTATGTGGCTATCTATTCCAGAGCATATTGTAGCTAGACTTGGAAACGACAAGAACACTCCTCCTCCTTTCAAAGATAGGGAGGAGGTCCCCATGAGGTCAGGAGCGTCTCCCGTGGCTCTGGATCTAAACTGTGTTAACTTGCTCTGCTCTAGGAGGGAAGCAATCAGAACAGATCGATGTGCTCGGCAGGGCTTAGTCAGCTGCTCCAGAGTGGGCAGCCAGCAAAACAGCTTTGCAGCCTTCTCTGGGCACCGTGCCTCAGAAATCTGAGTGCAAGCCAATCCCATTACTGCTTATTCCTGAAGGCTATTTTCCACTCCTCACTTATTAAGAAAAAAAAATAGAAAATAGCTGCCTTTTATATTCCAGTTATGGAAGTATTCCATGCTTTAATATGCACTCGAAAACAAAGTGTTTTGACGCCTCTGCAAAAAGCCACTGCACTTGGTAAAGAGTCCAAGGGTCTACCAGCTGAAGGAAATATATGAGGAGGCCTATCTCCCCTCCATCCCCCCAAAATTCAGAAGGCTGCTGGAAAGGAAGAGAGCAACCTTCAACTCCTAGGTAACTACAGAGTCCTTCAAAAAACAAAACAAAACAAAAGAGCAGCATGGATATACAGGATTACAACAAGTGTTAGACACTACAAGGCGCACGAACTACAAAATCAATGTATCATTCCAATTTTTTTAATAAAATCTATAGTAAAGTTTTTTGAAAAAGTACTTCAATCTTACTGTTAACGTTCTTTTAAGTTAGAATCCAAGAGAAGAAGGAGGGGGAGACGGAGAGAGAGACCCTAAACCTTTTAACATAAAGCATTCAAATGCGCTTACCAGTCCGTTCCTAGATGAAAGCCTGGATCCCCAATAAAAATTCCTTATATAAATAAACCACACATCAACAAACACCATTTCTAGCTGATTTCATTAAGAATGAAGACAAACTTGAAAACAGGCATGAAGCAATCATGGCCAAACTCACATGGATATTTATAACCTTTTAGTTCTCTAAAAGAGACTTTTAGTTCTCTTCCTTACATCTAATTCCAAGACTTTTCTCACAGAAGTTACATTAACATTTCATTAGATTAGGTAGTGTTTGATTAAACTATGTAAATATAATCATAAGTAAAGCTGATAAACCAATGAGAAAAACAATTCAGGTCAAACTAGACAGAAGTCTCTCCAGGAGTTGTTAGCATTAAACACGCCAGGGCCACCGCTTACAGAGGAAAAGCCACACACTAGACCAGAGACTGTCGGGAGACTTTCTCACATACCTCACTCACATAAATATTTTTATTCTCTTATTTCTATATGCATGCATGTAGGTAAGAGAAAAACTACGGATGTCCTCGCCTCCCACCACGTTTCATGGACTGAACTCAGGCCACCAGCTTGACAGCAAGGCTCTTCCCCCACTGGGCCATCTATCTCGCCAGCCCTTACTTATTTCTAAAACAATGCCCCCAGTGATCACTGCACTTTGTCACTATCGCTACCTAAAATACTTAAAGCATTAAACATGTGACAAATCTCTTAATTGAAGAACAAGCTTAACTTAAACTTTCTAATGCAATACTAATAAACAGTAATAAAGATCCTTGTAATTTTAAATGATGTAATGGAAAAAGGGTAAACAGGAAAAAATCCAATATTCTTTGCAGTTACAATGTTCCTATCTGTCCATCACCTTTAATATAATAAATGCATTTCACATGAGGACTTCTTTTTCAAAAAATAAATTCACTTATGAATCTTAGGAGCTTTCTTATGCTTATGCTTACAACAATTATCTTTGAAATATGGTATTTACTAAGATTTATTGCTTATCATACAAATAAAAAATAATGTAAGTCTGATCTGATGTTACAAAATCAACTTCTGTTTTATCGTGTTGTTTGATATAATTGTTTTTAAAAGAGCAGGATTTAAATGTGATCAGATACAAGCCAATGGGTTTGCAAGCAATACATGGTAAATGAGAATCTAAGCAACACCAAGGTTCTGCAGCACTCATGAGTAGTAAGACCAGAGGTTTTTTTTTAATTTATGCAAATATTAGAAGAAAAACCATCATTTTTAATCATAGTGACAATATTCAAACAGATCTCAAAAGTGCTTGAATCATAAAAATGCCTAAGAGTCCAAAGTCAAATCTCCTTTTTGTGGTTGAACTTGCTTTCAAAAACACACATTTTTTTTTTAAGCAAAGAGAAAATATGACTTCTCCTGATACACAGGCTTCACTCCCCCCCTTTTAAAACTAAGCCTAGGCATGGGAAAGTAACAGCATCTCTTTGCTTTGGGCATCTCTTTCTAACTAAGCTTTCTCCCAATATCCTCAATGATATAAAATACAGAAAAAGGTTTCTACTCTTGTTTATTCTTTCCTGTAATCAGAAGAAGTAAATTCAGTGACATTTCCAAAAGATGCTATGGACTTGGAAAGAAATAATACTAATGTGTACTATCCTGACACTTGACCCAAAACAATATACCAAAGACGACAAAATCAATCTCAGTACTTGGACTTTGCAATATTCTTGAGTTAAGCAACTTCCAGGTTACACAGCAGTCACCATAGCCTTCAAGAATTATTCAAAAGTTTATGGGAAATTACTAGTATTTAGCGCCATCAACAGACAATTTTTCTCTCAATAAGAGGGAATGGAGTCGAGGTACTGTACATATTGTTACAGTCTTCAGAAGTATGATGGAAGACTAAGTTTCCTCAGTGTCACTGTGTAAATGAGAAGGGCTGTATTCTGAGGAGAGAACAGGTCCTGGGGATCAAGAAGAGGTGACCAGATATTGAAAAGGCACAGCAGAACAGAGGTGACACGCAGAAAAGTTGCGAACAGTCCCAGCTCCAACATGGGTTCCCAGTGGGCAGAAGCTGAGGCTGCAGCCACAAGGCCTGTTTGTTTGTTGGAGATGAGCTACTCCAGGCACCTGAACACTAGGTAACAGTCACAAGCCAGGGAGCAGCGTCTGGACGGGAGGAGAAGTAACAAAAGAAACAGTTATGGGCGAGGGAGGACCAGACTTGAACCAGCTCTAATCTTTAAGCAGCAGAGAGCTCAGGCTATGGAGGATGAGGTGTTGGTGGCCCTGCCCTCTGTGGAGAGAAGCAAAACCCATGGCCTGGCAATTACAGTGGAGATAAAGAGCTCTGAGCTTGCTCTGGGCTTGGCCTCCAGAACTGTCTGACCACAGTTTGCTGCCGGGTGGGACAGACAATGTGGAGGCCGTATCTGCCAGATTCTTCGATTCCACAGCTTCCTTCCTCCTGCAGTGTCTGAACGCCGTGAGATGGGCAGGCAGAGCTCAGACCCCTCAGCTCTTTCCCTCCCGTGCAGAATCTGTGCTGTCTACCTTACCACCTCTCTGACATGCTCACCATCACTCAGGTGGGATGTGGGCCACCCCCAGGCAGACCAACTGGAGGTCCTCTGGAGTGCACAATAATCTGATGGCCAACAGGCTGGAAAGCTCCATGGGCCTGCAGTGGGGCGGTCCACAAAGAAGGGAAGTCTCTGCAGCGGAGGGAGCAGTGATGCTGGCAGCATCCCCTTGAGGGCCCCGCCCTCAGACCACACAGCACCAACCTCTACCTACAGTGAGAACAAAGGGGAAAGGCGCCAGACTGCAGCAACAACACAGTCCGTCCCCAGTTCCCAGTCACGGCTTACTCCAATGCTAGAGGAGTTGGAAGAAAAAGTCTTTAATCGATCGTCTTACTTTTGCTATAATTTTAGCATTTCATTATTTTTGTATATTGTTTTTATTTATTTTTGAGAATCTCATGTTTTTATTATATTCTTTTCCCTCCCTCACTTTCCCACTCTCCCAACTTCATGTTCTTGCTCTCTAAAAACAAAACAAAGGTAGAGACCGCTTTGTGCTGGTCAACTAGCCCTGAACAGTGCCTGCCCTGGAGGATGGCTGACAGCTGGGTGACTCCTCTGAGGGAAACAGACTTCTCTCCAGTACACTCTACTTCTCTGACAGTGTTCTGAAACCTCACCATTCTCTGCTGCTTCGTCAACTGCGCCTCTTTCCTTTCTCTTCTTTTCCTTAACTGTATCGCTTTCCCCTCCTTTGATCGACTTTACTTTTATAATAAATTTTTAACATCAGAGCTTATTTTCCATTATTTTTGCCATTTTCTTTCCTATGGTTATGGGCAGAGTGATAAGTGACTTTAATTTATTTTTACAATATTTCTCTGTCAGGTTTTGTTGTTGTTACTGTGACAGTGGTTGTGTTTTCTCCCTCCTGAGGAGGACTGAGGACCGAGCCCTTCTGAGAGGATGCCATCTAAGATCTGCCTTGTTACTGTTCCTTTGCTGTGAAGAGACAACATGGCCATGCAACTTATAAAAGGAAGCATTTAATTAGGGGCTTACTTCTAGTTTCAGGAGGTGAACACGGCAGCAGGCAGGCGTGGTGCTGGGGCAGTAACTGAGAGCTCACACGTGATCTACAAGCTGAGGGGGAGGGACAGACAAGACCAACAGACAGACAGAGACTATGGATGGGCCTGGTAGGAGCTTTTTAAACCCCTAGTGACACCTTTCCTCTGGCAAGGCTACACGCCCCAATCCTTCCCAAAACAGTTCCACCAAGTAGGGACCAAGAATCCAAATATGAACCTCAGTCAAAACCCACAATGAGACCACAATATAAAATGGAAAAGATGTATATTTCAACATATTCATAAATCACAACACAAAAAAATGTGATAAAAATGAAAAAGCAAAACAATTTTACACCTACAAAGATTCATGATTCTTTAACCCGAGTACTGAAACAGATGAAATGTCAAACAAAGAATTCTAAAGTCCAGTTTAAAGAAGGCCCATAAACCAATAAATGAAGAAAAGATGTCAATACAAGACTGAGATAAGGAATTTAACAATTTGGATGAGATAGTCAACCAAGAGGGAGGTTCCGCAGGGAAAATATGAAATGAATAAATCAATCTGAAACTCAATTTAAGGCACCATCAATTAAGTAGACCTTGTAGAGGAAAGAGTTCCAGGGATGGACAAAAGGTGGAGGAATTTTAACACAGCAACATAAATAGGAAGAGGGAGGGACAGGGAGACAGAGAGGAGAAGGGGAAGGAGAGGGAGAGAGTGAGCGTAAGAGAGGACAAGAAAGCAAGTGAGCACTAAGGGTACAACATTCAAGACCAACATAAAGAAAACAAACCTATCCATCAGTAATGGGTAACAGTAAACTAAAGATGCGGACTAGCAGCTCAGTAAACCTAGTGCACGAAATGATAGCAGAAAATGTCAGAAATCTCAGGAATGAAACAGAGCTCCGAATCCAGAAGTATTTAACGCCCCTATGTCCTACTGTAGTTAAAATGCCAAGAGTGCAGGACGAGAAAGACCACTGAGAGCCACAAGTAAGAGGGGTCAAATCCCTTATAAAGGCAAAGGATCTACTGTAACACCTCAGCAGAAACCCCAGGGCCAGGAGAGCAGGGACCGATGCTATTTCAAGCCATGAACTAAACTGTCACCCATACTATATCAAACAAAGGCAACCTTTAAAATGAAAGGAGAAACAGGCCTTCCATGAGTGTAAGGTAATTCATGACCACTAAGCCAGCATTTGAGTGCAGAGGGAATAATAAGTTGTATCGGATTAGGGAGGGGAAAAATCAAAATTATTAATAATGTAAGGCAGCCAAGTTCTAAGGTAAAGAAGAAAGAAGTACAACGTCTGACTAATGACTAACTGTAAATGGTCTTAACACTCCAATTAAAAGACAAAGATGGAACTACAAGCAAAAGTCTTTTGATGTCACTAAAAATAACCTCGGCCCACTGGCAAAGATACTCAGGCTAAAAGTGAAAGGAGAGGAAATATTTGAGGCAAATGAAAACCAAAAGTAAGCACAAGTAACTACACTGCTATCCTACACGGCAACTTCAAAGGCAAACTAAGTCAGAAGAGCTAAAGGTCACTATTAATGACAGGAATACCACACTAAGAAGATACAATGACTGTGGATACATATGCAGAGTATTAGCATACCCGATTTTGTAAGACAAACATTACTGGACACAGAAGGACATACAGGTCCATATACATAATCCAAGTGACTTCAATATCACACTCTCCTCAAAAGACAGATCAAGACAGACTGAAAAAAACAACAACAACAAAATTCAGTTAAAACTAGAGCACAAGCCAAAAACATTAACAGATGACCTATAGGCTATTCCACCCAAAAGCTGAAGCATACACATTCTTCACAGCGGCCCATGGAACCTCCAAAATAGATCCTACCTGAGGCCATAAAGCAAGTCTTCAAATATAAGAAGACTGACATATTTGTCATCAGGTTATAAGGGATAAGAATAAAAGTCAGTAGCAGAAGTAACATACAAACATCATGGAAATGAACAATACAATGTCTGAATGGTCAGGAGGACAATAACAAAATCAAGAGGGAATTTACAATGTCCTAAAAAAGCAAGGGCTACACAGAGAAACCTTGTCCCCCAAAACCAAAATTAATACATAAATGAGGATTGGCAGGAGGGAGCTAGGGTCAAGATGATCAAAGTACATTGTGTCTGTGTATGAAAATGTCATCATGAGGCCAGGTGCGGCGGCGCACACCTTTAGTCCCAGAAGAGGTAGGCAGATCTCTGAGTTCGAGGCCAGCCTGGTCTATAGAGTGAATTCCAGGCAGCCAGGGCTACATAGAGTCCCTGTCTTGAAAAAGACAGAAAAAAAAAAAAAAAAAAAAAAAAAACTATGTCACCATGAAACACATTATGGGGAAGGTGAAAATATTTCAGAGAGGTTTTTTTTACACTTACACATACCCACCTCCACCACCACCTCCACCACCACCATCACCACCACCACCACCACCACCACCACCACCACCTGCTATCAAGCTTGACAACCTGAATTTGATCCTCAAAACCTGAAGTGGAAAGAACTGATTCCCCAAACTGTCCTCATATACATGGCACTTGCCACTCCATGCAAACTCTCCCAAACTAAATAGAAAATAAACAAACAAATAAATAAATGGAATCCATTATTTTGTACAATTAATATGTTAATAATTTTTGCTTAAATTGAAGAACTTCCTCAGTCATCGATTTCTCTTGAAACAGTACCAACAAATTCAAAGAAAGAGGCATTTCAAAGTATAAACTGAGGTAAAATACATTCTAAGTACTGTAAAGTCTGGTGTAATTCAAAGTAATAAATTACGACTTAAGCAGTAGAGAGGTGAACAAAGGAATTTTTCCTCTTACAAATTTCCAGAAGTCACTCTAAAAAATGTGATCTCTCTGGGGGTACTAGCGTTAGCAGCACTGACGAAATGATGTCTATTCCCTTCTCAGTGTCTTCGGTAACGGGAAAGCAGCTGAGCAGTATTACATGCCAGAGTGTTCGAGACGACATTGCTGAAATTAGCCTCATTTTATACACAAGAAACTTACCAAGCAAAGAGTTAAAAATCCAGAACAAGTTACAGCAAGTTAGCAGAGAAGCCACTTGAAACCCAAGTAGTTTAATAACGCTTGTCCATACTCTCAACCATTCCATAGTATAATCCAGAGTAGAATGAGCACATGCCTTTGCTCATAAGCATGAACAAACATGAATCAGTTGGGGCCTTCATGACTTTTTCTTTCTGCTGGGAGTTATAAAAATCAGCATAGTTCAGGCATGGTGGTGGCACTTGCCTTTAATCCCAGCACAGGGCAAGTTCCTAACTATCTCTGATTACTAACCATACATCCTGAGAGCCTTGGAGAAGGAAGACATTGCTGGAGGGACCATATAAGTACTGCACAAAACGACAGAAAAGGAGTAACTTTAAATAAACCAAAACCAAAACCAAACACTTCCACTAAAATAACTTGTATTTAAGAGACACAGTACAATCACTGCTTAGTATATTTTGTAAATGTAACCAAATTAGCCTGTATTAGTCAGGGTTCTGGAGCAGAACTTTTAGAATGAATCTCTCTTTATATATATTGAAAGGGGATTCATTAGAATGAATTACAGGCTGCAGTCCAGATAATCCAACAATGGCTGCCTATGAACAGAAAGAAAGTCCAAGAATCCAGAAGTTGCTCAGTCCACAAGGCTGGACGTCTCAGCTGATCTTCAGTAGATGCTGGAATCTGAAGAAGTAGGTTGTAATGCCAGTGAAGGAATGGACTTGCAGGCAAGGTGGAGGACAAGCAGGCAAAGAGCAAAAGCTTCCTTCTTCCACAACCTTCTATAGGCTTCTAGCAGAAGGTGTGGCCCGCATTAAAGGTGTGCCTTCCTGCCTTAAGATCTAGATTAAAGGTCTGTCCTCTTACCTCAAAGATCTGGATTAGAAGTGGATCTTCCTACTTCAAATTAAGCAAAAATCTCTCATAAGTGTATCCTCTATATAAGTTGACAACCACCAAGAATAGCCATCACATAGCCCAAAATACTGTGACAAAACTATTACGTATTTCAGGTAGTAGTATTACCAGAGAGATATGATTCGAAACTGTGTATTAATTACTTGATTTGATTGCCATGAAAACCTTTGTTACTGCTCTTCTCATTTTTCAGGAGGAAAAACATTCCAAATCAAAGAATGTGCCTGAGATTACAATCACAAGTTAGGAGACCTTACCACGTCCAAAGTCTAGACAGATCTAAGTGAATTTATCCAATGACAGTCAATTCCAGAAAAGAAATCTGGTGAGTGACTACAGGGCAGAAAAGGCCCGTGAGAGTGTGCAACTCCAGAGGTCAAGGGTTAGGACTCAATTTCATTGTGCTCTGAAGCAAAGACTAGGGGATCTTTGCAAGGGGTCAAGCAATTCTCAGAATAATGCAAAGAATGTATTGGCCTTCCCACACTTCTCCCACACACACACAGCATGGATTTTCCACAGACTGTGTTTCATGAACTATTTCAATAGACTAAATGCAAAAGTATGCCCTATGATGTGACAATTAGGCTGTTTTTATTTATTTATTTATTTTTTTATTTTTTGGTTTTGGGAGACAGGGTTTCTCTGTGTAGCTTTGCGCCTTTCCTGGAACTCACTCTGTAGACCAGGCTGGCCTCGAACTCACAAAGATCTGCCTGTCTCTGCCTCCCGAGTGCTGGGATTAAAGGAGTGCGCCACCACCCGGCTGTTTTTACATTTTAATGAGTTTTCATGTATATAAATAATGGGAATCCTCATTATTTTAAAAAGTTACCTCCCTTTTAAACATGTTAACTTGTAATATTTGTGAGTTTTCAATAAATCAAACTTCCTTATCACTTAGATTTTGTTTTCATTTATAGTAGGCAGACAGACAACACACTGCCATACCTATAGATCAGTGTATACTGAACCGTCGTCAGCAGTGAAGCTGCTTCTTGTACTAGACGGCAATTAACAGAGACTGAACAACATGCAGACAGTCAGAAGCTTTGGAGAACTCAGCCCTAAATGGGATGTGTAGATCACGCCCCTCCCCTCAAGGATCAGGGATCTACAGGGAAGAAGGAATAGAACCATTTTAGGAGCCAGAGGTGGTAGACAACTCCAGGAAAGAACTTGTTCCAGTCACAACAGGGCTGACACACACATGATCTCACAGAGATTGTGACAGCAAGCACATGACCTGCACAATTTCAAACCAGACAAAGCATCAGCAAGGAGAAGAGGAAGAGCCACAAACACCTACCCCAACCAAGGAGCTATTTGTAACTGCCGGCTCCTGTAGGGAGGAAAACTCAGCATTCTCCAACAGAGTGCCACTGGGTACTCAACCACATGCTAGGGCAAGCTGTGTGCTCAGGACGAGCTGGCCAACACAAAGGAACCCTGTGCTTTATTTTCTCACTTTTTCCCCCTCTGTTTTGCTTTGGTTTTGTGTATGTTTTTCTGTTTGTTTTTTAAGAAACAGAAAGAATATGAAGCAGGGAGGTAGGGATGGGATCTAGAAAGAGTTGGGGGAAGGGGAAAATATATTTCATGAAAGTTTTAAAAATAAATTTTTTTAAATTAGTAAAAAAATATTTAAATGGTCTATATAGTCTATATAAAGAAAGTTTATATAAAGAGTATTTATAGAGAAAGTCCCCAACTAAAAAACACTGAAAATCTACTTCTCTAAAGACTATTCCCAACGGAATCTTCAAATCCAAAATCTGGTCTTCTGAACTGATTTGTCAGGATTTAAATGTGCTGTATAAGTGAAAACTGCTACTGCATCTTAAGGACATAAACATTTAAAAATAAACCCTTGTGTCTCTTCTAGTTACTCAACCAAAACAACAACAACAAAAGGAATACCAAGTCATCAAGCTAGACCTTTTCTCATCATCTATGCATGTGTGTATATCTGTATACACACGTATGTGTGTGTACATATGTATTTGGTAGTGCTGGATAACAAACCTTAGATGTTGGAACACGGTCCAGGAATGGAGTCATTTGAGGAGTATTCTGAGTTCTATGGGAACACACCAAGAAAACAAGACAAGAGTCCTGTGACCTCGGAGTGTTTGTGCTCCTCTGGGAGCAGTGGAGAGGACTGAGTTTACCTCTGGTCACTCATCATTGCTTGCTGTTGGTATTCGATTACATGTTTAAACTATCCTTTACATACCTGTATGGAAGATCATGGTTTTGCCACATGTGGCTTGTCCTTATGACTATACACAGCTTGAACTCATGAGAATGTTAGTCAGGCGACTGTATTTAACCCTCAGAGTATATCTAGGCTCTGAATTAAGTTGGCTAGTGCGTGCGACTTTAATCTGTTTCTCGGCTCCATTCTCCCACCGTCTCTTGAGCAGTGACTCTTGGACAGTTTAGAGAAGCACTATGCTATACATCCCCAGCTCTCATTTTATCTTCTCCCTCCCCTCCCCTCCCCCCCAAGGCAGAGTCTTACTGAGTTACCCAGGTTGGCTTTGATCTCTCTCTAAACCTAGGCAGGCCTTGAACTTGTGATGATCCCAACTCAGCTCCTAAATAGTCTTTGCCACCAGGCCCTTTCATTCACAGCATGTCTGAACTCTTACACTGTATCTCTCTTCTAATTAGCAGAAATGTTTCTAGAATATCTATGTCATTAAGACAAACTAAAGAAGTGCAGCAATCTACAAAGATGAAAAGTTTAAGATCATAATGTTGTAAGCATGTCCTATGAAATCTAGCTAATCATCCATCCTTTGAATGACCTTTCTAGAGAAATCGATCAGTGGTCAAGAGCAAGTACTGCTTCCAGGACCTGAGTTCAGTTCCCAGCACCCATGTCTGAGGGTTCACAACCACCTGTAATTCTAATTCTAAAGGATCTGACACCTCTGGCCCCTGCGGGCACATAGACTCAAGTACACAGACCAACACAGATACACACAAGTAAACGTAATTAAGATACAAAGTGAGAGCCAGTCCAGCCAAAGCCACAAAATGAAAACCTGTCTCAAAAAACAAAACAAACAAACAAAATCAATAAAACTTTTAAGCATAGATTAAATTTGAGGTCACCCCACCTCACAAGATGGGCACCGCTAAGATGAACAACTGTGTCATGGAGAGGCAGGAAAGACAGAAAAACAGAGTGGTGCGTGTGCTGTGGAGAGAGGCAGACCTGGAGACTCCACACCCGTGACAGGCCTGAGCGACGGCTGAGGTGGCTGCAGAGTCGGTGGGGTGGACTGCAGAAGCCTGGAGCTTACGCAGCCCCAGAACACGCCACCCAGCCACAGGATCACCCTGGCTCTGGGCAATGACAGAGGGCCAAGACAAGGAATGGTTCACTTTCTGGATTGGACCTCCCTGAAGGACCACCATGGTCTGTGATGCCACCAGAGGCCATCTAAGTGTCTGTGGTCCATGCTGCTGCCCCAGGCCATGATGAAGCCTGAGATCCACGTGGATGATGTTCAAGGTCTGTGCTGCTTACTAAAAGTCACGTTCATGTCCATGGACCATGCTGCCACAGGAAGCCATGTTGATGTAAGTAGCCTGCGCTGCCACCTGAGACCATGGTGATGTCCACCTCCATGCTGCCACCAAGGGCCATGTCTGGGTTCATGGTCCTACGGAAGCCAGGGTCTATGTTGAAGTCTGTGTCCTGTTTATCACTGCAGTCTATGCAGAAATCTGTGGTCTGGGCTGCCACCTGATGCCATGTTGGTGTCCGTGGGCCATACTGCCCATGGGGACCATACTGATCTGAGTGGCCTGCACTGCCACCTGAGGCCATGCCGATGTCTATGGTCTAGGCTGCCTCCGAGGGCCCTGGTTGAGTCCAGGGTCCTACTGCAGCCAGGGGCCATGTTCATGGTCTGTGCGGTTGACAGAAACCATGTGGAAGATGACGACCCATGCTCCCGCTGACTATAAAGAGCAAGGAAGCTACTTTTTCAGAGATAGCAATGACTGAGGACACAGTTGAGAAAGAGGGACATGGACGGCTTCTGTGACAACTACTGCCCCCTCAAAAGTAACAGCCTAGGCAGGAAGCTATCAAAAGTGCGATGCGGATGTGGAAGTAGAGCTCTCTACAATTGATTGCTTCTGGCAGAGGTTTGGAAGGGGAAGGACTCAGCCCTATGGAAGGGGCAGGCCACTAAAGAGTGTGACCATGCTCCAGTGAGTATACAGAGAACACAAACTGGACTTGGGGCTTTTTTCTTTTTTTTCTATTTTTCCTATTTTTATTTATATTTTGAGAAGGTCAAGGTGTGTGGAAGCCCATTTTCGGGTTCCTCGTGGCTTTACCCAGCAGGTCCGATAGAGGATGATTAGTTCACGGGCCTGAGTGCAGGTGTGAGATGGTCTGCACTTGGCTGTGCTGGGGGAGGAGGTCTTTTGCTCCACCCCTTGGCGTCTCTATAAATACCCTGGGGCAGAGACAGTCTGGCCGGTTGGAAAAGGTTCCAGGCCCTCTCGAGGCGATCCTTTATTTTCTATCTGTTTATCTCCGCACTCTAAATCCTTCTAATATTTCCTGCTGCTCACACTCAAGAAAACTCTGGGGAGCTGTGGGGTTGGTGGGTCAACGCCCCGCCAAGGGGTCAACGCCCCGCCAAGGTGGAGGCAGATACGGAAGGATTGGAAGTATGATGAGAGATGCATGCTGTGAAATTCCCAAAGAATCCATAAAAATATGATGTTAATTTAAAAAGGGCAGAGTTAATCACCTCTAAACGCTAACAGTAAGAATTAACGTGGGACTAATTCTAATAGTAAAAATTAAGTAATACTACATATTTACATATTTTAAAGGACATTTTACAGCTATGAGAGTAAGCCTTTCATTCCCATGCCAGACCAAATCCCTGCCTGAGAAGGGAGGCAGACAGGAAGTCCTACCCCTCGCCAAGGTGCTTCTGACTGAAAGCTGCTGGGAGTGTGTCACCCTAACACACCCACACTCCAGTGGAGTACTACACACCCAAGAATATATGTATGGGCAGCACAAACTGGCTTGATTGGCCAAAAGAAGAGCAAAGAGAAGGACATAGGTCAGATGGGTAGGAAAAGAGGGGAATCTGGAAGGAACTCGGGTAGGGGGTTAAGTTTGGTCAAATCATGTTCTATGAAACTCTTAATTAAAAAAAAAAACACAAACGCACTAATTTTTCAATTATGACCAAACAATACTATATATTTTCTTTTGTATGTTTTTAAAGTATGTCTCACAAAAACTATTTTCAAGTTACTTATATAAGTTTCAATGAGAGTGGATTTGGAAAATGTGGGAAAACATAAACATGGTTTTCTCACTGTGTTCAGAGAGAGGGGGAGAGAAAACTGTGTAGACAACCTTCTACCCTCTCTCTGAGACACATCTCAACTGAACAACTATGCATGTTAGTTGGTCATAGTTTATGACACAATACTGATCTGTTACATTTTTCTAAACCAACCCTTTATTAAAGTCTGTGTAAGACAAACTGCTAGGTGGTGGCCAACCCTCCTCAGCAACAGTGGAGGCCCTGGGACACACTAAAACGGCCAGCCCTCTCCAATCTTCTGGTGATGCTTTTCTGCAGGACTGCAAGTTAAGGAAAAGTGCACTCTTAATATTCTAGAGACACTTGGAAGACTCTCCCAAACGTCTTCCAGAGACTGCATCATTGACTTCAAAACTATACAACAACCATCACATTCAGAAAAATTTGTGTATGATTTTGGGGGGAAGCTAAATCTTCGACAATACCTGCTGGGCAGAAAATTAGAAACTGTTCACACATCAATCTTAAAACAGAGAGAGCAAGCCGGGCAGTAGTGGTGCACGCCTTTAATCCCAGCACTCGGGAGGCAGAGCCAGGTGGATCTCTGTGAGTTCGAGGCCAGCCTGGTCTACAGAGCGAGATCCAGGACAGGCACAAAAACTACACAGAGAAACCCTGCCTCGAAAAAAATCAAACAAACAAACAAACAAAAAGAGAGAGAGAGGGAGAGAGAGAGAGGGAGAGAGAGAGAGAGAGCCATGACAAGGTGGCAGTTACTTTCTTCACGAGGTCTACAGCAAGGCCAGGTTTTAAGAGTTCAATCAAGACAGTAAAAAAAAAAAATCTATCTGGCTAGATTCAAAGGCCACAGCTTTTTGTTTCTCTGTTTCCAGTTTGGATTTATTTGTATCCTATGGTACTAATCCCACTTGCTTAGGAACTTCTGAACATAAAACAGAGAAAAGTGAAGTAGTGGGTCAGATGTTAACATAAAATAAAGCAAGAAGGTGTCCAAATAGTTACATGCATATTTTTACTATACAAAGAAAAGTGTTCTATCAGGACATTAGAACAGTAACACCTGAAGATGGGATGGATGATGGGATGGATAATTCCAGGACTCCAGGAGGCAGAGCAGGAACATCACCGATTTTAGGTCAGACTGGAAACTAAATAATGAGAAGCCAGCCCAGACTACTTGGAAGATCCTGTCCTGGATGGATGGATGGATGGATGGATGGATGGATGGATGGATGGAGTAATGGTTAAATTAATGAGAACTCTCATCAAGATATCTGGCTGGCTGAATTTTCTATTAAGTAGAATTAAGTGAATTCAACTTAGTAATTGTCTACTTAAGACCAGAATTATTTCTCACTACCTAGTCAAATGTTATTACAAACAACTCTGGCACTAATGAAAGCTCTATAGCATACAGGATATCCACTCTGCCGCAGAAATTGAGAGTAAGTTTTATAGTAAGCCTAACCTACATTCCACTTCTGATTCCTTCATTCGGACACTGAGGAGAATGAAGGATGATACTGAGAAAACCATGCTTTCTTTCCCCTTTAAAAAAGAAAGCAATCAACAATGATCTCAAAAGAATATAAGATCTAGTAAGAATTAGGTTTCATGGCTGACATATATGTAACATGCAACAGCTTCTTGTACAAAGTATGAGCATCAAATGTCTGTACAGAAAACTGTCCCCAGAGCCTACAGGTATTCCTCCACCTAGGCATTCTTCCTGCAGGTGCTGTCCACCTTGTTGTTGGAGACAGGGTCTCTCACTGGACTGGAACTTACCGAGTAGACTACACTGGGTGGCCAGTGAGTCCCAGAGATCTGCCAGTGTTAGGATTACACATGTGCACCAGCACACCAGGCCTGGCTATTTATCTATCTGTCTAACACAGGCTCTGGGTATCAAACTCAGGTACCCGTGTTTGCAAGGCTGGCAAGCTGTACTAAGCTCTGCCCCCAACCCTCTGTCATTCTTAAAAACATTTTTTTTTTTTGAAGACTGGAGAGATGGTTCAGCAGTTAAGAACACAGGCAGCTCTTCCAGAGGACCCAGCACCCACATGGTGGCTCACAACCATCCGTGGCTGTAACTCCAGGAGATCCTACCCTCTTTCTGGCCTCCCTGGGCAGTGCAAGCATGTAGTGCCCAGACATGCATGCAGGAAATCCATCAATATCCATCAAAGAAGAGACTTTAGAAACACTCTTACAACTTGCACACAGTATCCAACCACTAATCCGTCAGTTGTGCACTTTCAATCCCTCTTCATTACTAGCTAGCCACACGCACAAACCATCAAATACCAGAACTCTGGTGGTGGTGGTGGTGGTGCTGCTGCTGTTGTCGTTATTGTTATTGTTTTCTCGAGACAGGGTTTCTCTGTGCAGTTTTGGAGCCTGTCCTGGAGCTTTTTCCCTCCCTCTCCCCTCTCCCCCCCCCCCCCCTCCTCCCTCCCTCCCTCTCTCGCCCAGGCTGGCCTTGAACTCAAGAGATCCACCTGGCTCTGCCTCCCGAGTACTGGGATTAAAGGCGTGCACCACTACTGCCCGGCTTGCTCTCTCTGTTTTAAGATTGATGTGTGAACAGTTTCTAATTTTCTGCCCAGCAGGTATTGTAGAAGATTTAGCTTCCCCCCAAAATCATACACAAATTTTTCTGAATGTGATGGTTGTTGTATAGTTTTGAAGTCAATGATGCAGTCTCTGGAAGACGTTTGGGAGAGTCTTCCAGTGTCTCTAGAATATTAAGAGTGCGCTTTTCCTTAACTTGCAGTCCTGCAGAAAAGCATCACCAGAAGATTGGAGAGGGCTGGCCGTTTTAGTGTGTCCCAGGGCCTCCACTGTTGCTGAGGAGGGTTGGCCACCACCTAGCAGTTTGTCTTACACAGACTTTAATAAAGGGTTGGTTTAGAAAGATGTAACAGATCAGTATTGTGTCATAAACTATGACCAACTAACATGCATAGTTGTTCAGTTGAGATGTGTCTCAGAGAGAGGGTAGAAGGTTGTCTACACAGTTTTCTCTCCCCCTCTCTCTGAACACAGTGAGAAAACCATGTTTATGTTTTCCCACATTTTCCAAATCCACTCTCGTTGAAACCTATATAAGTAACTTGAAAATAGTTTTTGTGAGACATACTTTAAAAACATACAAAAGAAAATATATAGTATTGTTTGGTCATAATTGAAAAATTAGTGCATTTGTGGCATGCACCACTGCCACCTGGCCCAAATATCAGAATTCTTAAAACCCACACATTTTTCTTACCTTGTTTCCTCCTTAGACAAACTCATCTAGGCATATGGCTTCAAAAGCATCCATGTAATAACTTATGATTTTTTTTCTCTGATTCTGAACTCTTTTCTGGCTACAAACTCATATTCAACTGCCTACTTGGGTGTCTTAAGTAGCAGGTTAAAGTTGGGCCCTGTTGCTGGGAGGGGCGGAAGAGGGTGGGGATTCAGTATCAAACCACTCACTCACAGAATGTATTGTATGCCAGGTGGTGGTGGCACACGCCTTTGATTCCAGCACTCAGGAGGCAGAGCCAGGCAGATTGCTGTGAGTTCGAGGCCAGCCTGGTCTACAGAGCGAAATCCAAGATAGGCACTAAAACTACACAGAGAAACCCTGTCTTGAAAAACAAAACAAAAAATGTATTGTCGGAGCTGGAGAGATAGCTCAGCGGTTACGCGCACTAACTGCTTTTCCAGAGGACTGGGGTTCAATTCCCAGCAACCACATGGCAGCTCACAGCTGTCTGTAACTCCAAGATCTGACACCCTCACACAGACATCCATGCGGGCAAACACCAATGAATATAACTCAAACGAGCAAAAAGAAAACCACAAAAAACAAAGAATGTATTGTCTTTATAGAAGGGACCAAAATTTTAACTTTTTACAAACACATTTTCAAGAATGTAGCGGTTCAGAATGGGTGCTAAGAATGGCAACATTCTTAGGCTACTGCTAGGTTCACGGTCTACACTGACCAGCTAGCCAGCTGTCTGCAGTAAAATGACTTCACTATTCCAGGAAATTCCTCACAGGAACATAAGGGTTTCAAATAACTTCACTGTTCACTTCAGGAACTTCCCAAAACCTCACATAAACCAACATCAGACTATTCAATGTTTCAATAAATAGCTGTAAACGATTGTTCGCTTCCCAACCGTTTGACACTCTTACCCAGAAAAGCTTGCCTTGCTGCATCCGCTAACCTTTAAACTCCATCATGAGCTTTACACTACTCCCATCAAGCCGAGCACTGAACTCCACACTGTGACCAGCCTCTATAGATGTAATTCTAATCGGTCTTATTAAATAAGAAACACAGAGCCAAATACAGAAAAGCCCAAGAGGTCAGAGCACTAGCGAATAGCCTTTAGCTTACCAGTCGCTGCCGTCCTTCCCCTGAGAGACAGACCTTCTCCTGTGTGACATGCCATTTTATTGCCTTTCTGTTCTGCCTTCTCATTGGTTCTAAACCCAACCACATGACCTCCTCGTCACTGCCTGTCTATACAGACCTCCAGGTCTCTATGGTTGGTACTTGGATTAAAGGCGTGTGTCTCTATGCTGGCTGTGTCCTTGACCACACAGAGACTTTGCCTGCCATGTAAGCAGATTAAGGGCGTGTGCTACCACCGCCAGACTTCTGCTAAATGGCTTGCTATTAGCTCTGACCCCCAGGCAACTTTATTTATTAACATACAAATAAAATCACATTTCAGCACAAATAAAATATCACCATATTTCCCTTTCTATTGTAATAAAAAGAAAAAGAAGTTATAACTAATATAAGAAAAACTATATACAGTACAATAACTATATACAATACACACAAGCAATAAATACCTAAACAATGTCTAGTCCATTTGCACTTGACAAATTCAGAGAAAATAATTCCATTATCTATCCAATTTGGTAAGTCCACACTGTAAGCAGCCTCCAAACTGCCAAACTCCAATTCTGCCGTCCCTTCCAATGGGTTCACTACCGCCACTGTACCCAGCATCCTCTTACCCACTCCACCCCACCCGCAGACACTTCCAGCCCTGTAACGACCGCACTCCTTTGCTGGTATAATAAACTCGACAGCTTAGTTTTGGTAACCCTTTCCAGGAGCAAACACTCTACTGAACTACTGGACAATTCCCAAGTGTCTATTTACATTCAGTTCAGCAATCCTAGATTCATTACAAGCCCTGTCAGAACATATGAATACCTTTGTAAAAGTTTATGCTAAATCATCAACCCTACGTTAGATGGCATCCACTCACACAACTAGCCTCAATGTCTTGATAAACGAGTTAACCGGTCCACTGATTAAATTTCTAATTATCAAATACACTACCAAGAATGGATATGATGTGTAGTGAGAAATTACAAGAAAGATGAGAAATACATCAGAGACAAGTTTACTCATCTAAGGAAAAATAATATGTGAAACACAATAGGGAAAATTGAATACAGAAATAATCATCAGGGGCTGGAGACATGGCTCAGTGGTTAAGAGCAATGGCTGTTCTTCCAGAGGACCCGGGTTCAATTCCCAGCACCCACATGGCAGCTCACAACCATCTATATAACTCCAGTTCCAGGAGATCCAATACCCTCACACAGAAACACACACAGATGAGATACCAGTGCACGTAAAATAAAAATAAATCTTAAAAAAAATAAAAAAAGAAATAATCACCAATCATAATAGTCAACAGAGGAAATATGATACAATTTAACAGTGAAAGAAACTGTAGCCAGGCGGTGGAAGCAGAGCCAGGTGGATCTGATGAAAGATTTTCTAACTATATTTACAAATCAAACATAAAAGAAAAAATTGCCATATGAAGTACAGGAAAAAAAAATCTCAATTTTTAAAAAGACCATAAACAATCTTTAAAAAAACAGACACACACAAAAAAAACTAAAGTTGAGATCAGATACAAGGGACTAATCTTCTAGAGTACTGAATCAGAAAGAAACAGACAAATGACCCAGAAGAAAACTAAAGATCATAAGGGTTCATGGGTGGGGGAGGAGGCAAACCCCCCCCAAGCCTATGAAATAAATTAGTCAACATCACTGATAAGATGAAAACTGTAATAGCCTGAATTCCACCAGTTCTCACCTACCCAACTGGTAAAATTCCAGAAGTATGGCTACAGACAAATCAGGACTTTTGCGCTCGTAGGCAGAAGTACGAAATGTCAATAAGACAATACCCATCAAAAATATGCAAGAATTCAAATTCAGACAGGGTTTCTCTGTGTAGTTTTGGTGCCTGTCCTGGACATTGTTCTGTAGACCAGGCTGGCCTTGAACTCACAGAGATCTGCCTGGCTCTGCCTCCCAAGAACTGGGATTAAAGGCGTGCGGCACCACCGCCCGGCGAATTTATCATTCTTAAACAAAAACTTTTTAGAATGTAGATTCACAGAAAAGCTACAAATATAGGACACAGAGTTCCCCTACACCCCACACTCAAGTTCCTTACATTCTTACATTCAAGTGGCACCTTTGTCACAGTTAATGAACCAATAATAACATATTATTAGCCAGGTGGTGGTGGTGCATGCCTTTAATCCCAGCACTCCGGAGGCAGAGCCAGGCAGATCTCTGTGAGTTCAAGGCCAGCCTGGGCTACCAAGTGAGTTCCAGGAAAGGCGCAAAGCTACACAGAGAAACCCTGTCTCGAAAAAAAAAAAAAAAATTATATCTATATGTATTATTATTATCAACTGAAGCCCACCATTTAATTCCATTTCCTTAGTTTTAATCTAATGTACTCTGTGTCCCGCCAGGATCCTGTCTAGTTTATGCTGGTCTGTAATAATAACATATCCTTAGGTTACTCTTGGCCATGGCAGGGTCTGACTTCCTTGTTGTTGATGACACAGACAATCTGACCACCACCATTCACGTCTGTGTAGAAAGTTCCTCTATTGGGATCTGACAAACACTTTCTCACGGTTAAAGCAGGGTCATAATTTACAGGGCAGAAAACCACAAACATGAAATGCATCCTCACAATAAAATATCAACACATTTATAATACTGATGCTAATCTTGACCACATGACTAAGGTAGTGTTTCTCAGGTTTATCCTAGTCAAGTTAGTCTTTCCCCAAATTTTTACACTGCACTCTTTAGAAAGAAATTGCTACGTGTAGTTTACACTTAAGGAGTAAGGAATTCGGCCAGACATGCTTTAATTCTAGCCCTTGGTAGGCACAGGCAGGTGGACCTCTGAGTTTGAGGCTATCCTGATCTACATAGCAAGTTCCAGGACAGCCAGGATACACTGAGAAACTGTCTCAAAAAAAAAAAAGGAAGGAGAATATGTTACACATGCATAACTCCATTTTACTCTAGAAATTTACATCAGTATGAACTCACAGTATTGTTTTATAGTCTGATTAATTGCATACTAATTTATTTTGGTGCCCCCATTATCCTGGTACTAGCCACCATGCACTCTTCTAGCAGGTTGTGACAAGTTATTCGGGGTGTTTAAATATTCCCTTCATGTCAGCACTATAATGATGCCACAGGGTCACCTCAAATTTTCACTTCTTTCCCTGGCCCAAGAATTCACCATTTCTCCAAACAGGCCTGGTTCCTTTTACGGGCTAGGTCCTGAGAACTGAGAGCTTGTATTAGTTGAGTGTGCTCATTCATTCTGAGGGTCACTGTCTCTGACATCATTTCAAACACATTCTGTGTGTGTGTGTGTGTGTGTGTGTGTGTGTGTGTGTGTGTGTAAAAACAGCCTTCTCAAAATGGAATGCAACCCTCTGAAGCTACGTGGTTTCAGACATCAAGGCATACATACAGAGTGGCTTATTTGACACCACAGAAGTAAAAACGGAACAGCTAAGACCCATGAAGTACAAAGGACAAAACCATAGCACAGCTCCATAATGAAACGCTACAGAGGTATTAACCATAAAAAAGTATCTAACATGCAAAGATCTCCAGCATAAATTATTCGTTTGTGTCGTATGCCAAAAACATTCCTCACAAACCTGAACACAGCAGAGGTATTTCAAGGCAAACTCAAACTGAGTTTCAAATACTGACATGCGCACCAATGGTGTTAATTAGCTGACTCTCAGACCCTGTACACAATTTAAGTGAGTAACCATTAAATGAATAGTATTGCTCGATCATCTGCATTAGCTGGGAGGGGGGGTTTTAAGGACTGCAAAATCATTCACAGGGACATAGTATTTGTATTCTTGATTATAAACTAGGCCGTTTATAGTTGAACAGGACCCACAATTTCTATATTTTGTAAATCTATTATTTATATCTCTTATTTGCCACACCCCCCCATGGCAACAGCAATTTCCAACAGAGAGAAACATTATCTCATTGGAAGATAAGAATGGTTGTGTCTGCAAACTAAATACTCTTTCCCTAGTGTTCCCATGAGACAGTTAACAGTCTTTGCGTCTCTGAGGTGAAGCAAACAGCATTCTCCACACAGAATACCAACAGTTGAAGCTGCTTCTGAACATGAACATATGACAAACATTATCCATTTGGCCAGCAAGTGGCCCAAGAATTTCACTGTAGAAGAATGTTTAATATGTAGCTCACTTCAACCAATGAATACAATCTAAGTTCCTTACTGGGTGTGGTTTTTAAATTGAAACTGTCTCCCACAGGCTCCAGTATTTGAGCACACGTGGTCTCCTGCTGGTAGACGTTCAGGGGGTTACGGGACCTTTACAAAGTGCAGCCTTGCTGGAGGCAGTATGTCACTGGAGGTGAGCAAGTTTATAGTTCTGCACCTCTAGTTCGCGCTCTGCTCGCTATGTGTGGCTGAAGATGTGATCTCTCAGCTTCCTGCTCTGACCTCCTCCACCATGCCTCCTCCCTCACTATGGACTCTCCTTCGGAACCGTAAACAAAGATAAACTCTTCTTCTACAGTGCCTTGGTCTTGGTATTTCATCACTGCAACAAAGTAACACACTGGGCTCTTTGACCTCATCCACCAATCATCTCACGAGTTACTGTCCTTCCTCCTACTTAGGGCTTCTTTTCTCTAAATAAACTACTACTATTTTCCTGGGATGCTCTTTAAGTAGTAATACCTAGAAAATATATTCCAATCCTGAAGCGACTCTTACTGACAGGATGACATATTTAGAGTTCACATTTTATAGTAGAGAGTTTTGAGAAAACAGTAGAGATCACTATTCTAGGGAGCTAAGGGGTCCACTGTAGTTTTCCTTCCATAAACTTTCAGACCATTCCCCAGGCTACATTTTTGTCTACCATTTATAAAAGCGGAATAAAAAAAAACAAACATAAGAACATCAAAAGATTAGGTGGATTAAATGAAGTGTCTTGCCATACCAGATAGGAAGATATAACGGGGAAATAATTTTAAAAGGTGAAATAAATTTTTTAAAAAGTAGATGGATCTCCCAAAATAATTGCCTCCAATTAAAAAGATATATATGCCACAGTTTTAAACAAAACAAAATACAGAGTAATTTTTTAAAAAAATGAATTCAAAGATTGAAGAAGGGAAAAAATTCAACATCAATGATCCCTTGCTATAAGCCAACTGTGAGAAACCAATGTGTGTGTGTGTGTGTGTGTGTGTGTGTGTGTGTGTGTGATGTGTGTCGGTGGATTCCTAGGTGTGTGGGGTGCCATGGTACCTGTGTGGAGGTCAGAGGCCCTCAGGGGTCAGTTCTCACCTTTTCCCTGTGTGACATGGGTAAGAAGGAAACAGACTAGCTACTCTGTAAGCTTCCAAGGGACTCCTGTTTCCACCTCCCCCTTCACCTGGGAATAGTGAGATCGCAGAAGCAGGCTCCAGGTCCAAGCTTCCCATGGAGTCTGAAGACTCATACTCAGGTCCTCACACTTACATGGCATGTGCTTTATTCAATAAAAATCACCTTCTATATTAATGTTAGATTTCTGCATCACTGTGACTAAAGACTTGACATAAACAACCAAGGAGGGTGAAGAGTTAAATTCAAATTCGTGGTTTCAGAAGTTTAGAACGCAACAGGAAGTGTGTGATGGAGCAGCTCACATCAAGGCCCACCAGAAGCTGAGTCCACACGTAACAGGAAGGGAAAACAGGGTACCCTAAATTATGGCCCCAGTGGCCTACTTCTTCCAACTAGGCATGACTTTCCAGTTCCACTACCTCCCAATATTTTGAATCTATCAATGGATTCAACTCATTCATTAAGTCAAAGCCTTCAAGGTCTAACCATCTCTGGAAACACTCTGACAGACACACTACCAGTGTTCTTGATAGCTCTCAATCTAAACAAGATTTACCGCAACATGTGTATCACCAATATGGCTTATCACTGGTGATACTGGTACAATAGGAAATACCAAAAAAAAAAAAAAAAAAAAAAAAAAGATTTAAAAAACTTTCATTTGAGAATCCCACTTCTGGATATTTACATGCTCTAAGGAAATGTGTGTGTGTGGGGGGGGGGGGTGTCACTCATATAAGTGTGTCATAGGGAAATCTAAAATAATAAAACAGGAAAAGTAAAAAGTAAGCATTGTCAAACACTACAAAATGGTTAGACCTCTTTTGATAGGTCAATGCAAACACTAAAAATCATAGCCTTCAGAATTATTTGCTACCTTAAAAAATGTTACATTTCAAAAATTATCTTAAAAATACGAAACTACTTGTGAAAAGAAGACAATTGGGAATATCTGAAGATGATAAGCAATGCATGAAGGAATGTAGATCACCTAGTTTCTACATTATTGTACATTTAAAAAACAAATTTCAAAACCGTAGTCATTAAGACAATGCAGCTAGAAACAGAAGGACACTGATAAGAAACAAACTTCAGAGAGCAAGGGCCTGTCCACTAAAAGAATGCAAGATAAAATAAACGGAACAGTTTCATACATAAACAAGGATCCTAACTCTTCTCGCTGCCCCAAAAACTGGCAAAACTGGAAGTTTTAAGAAGATAAACGACTAAAAAGTGCAGTATAAATAATTTTGTCTTTAAATTTAATTTGTATATTAATAGTGGTTCTACTAATTTTAGTGCAATGCTTGCTAAAATTCACAACTCACCAAGAATTATATAGAACACTAGAAATCCAAGCTGGAATTTAGACTCAGTTGCTCTGGAACAGAGCTGGAGATTGCCCTTGAGATATAGACAGACAGATGAAGGCAGCAGGCAGACAGGCAGACAAGCAGGCAGGCAGACAAAGGCATACAGACAGACAGACAGACAGACAGACACACACACACACACACACACACACACACACACACGGACTTTTTATTTCTGAAGAGCAAGAATACTTTTGAAGTTCAGGTTAAGTCCACTGGCCTAGAACAAAAGATAATAAACAAGAATACAATCAAAGCAGATTTCATGACAAAGAATGAAAGGTCAGGCTTTTAAAAAACAAAATTGATTTCATGAGCAATTACTCTATTTAAAAACAACCAACACCACCACCACCTTGAGTCACATACAAGGGTCTTTAAGAAGGATAATACACACTGTCTCAAATGTGTAGATGCCAAACAGGAGGCCACCCACAAGGCTGAGGCAGGGGAAATTACTGCAAGGAAAATTTGCCTGGCCCTTCAGAAATGCTTCTGAAGATGTGCATACAGGAGGTCAATGTCCTCTTTATTCCTAAAGACTGCTAGATAAGAAACAACACTGAGTGTCCTAGGTGATTCAGTCTTATACACATGCTCACGACCAAGTGATTTTCAATCAGGCAAGAGCAGTGAGGCATTTCAGAAAATCCAAGAGGTATGTACAATTTAAAAATCCATACTATTTTGATTCTTTTGTCCTTATGAATCACACTGTTCAACCCAAAAAAAACCCAGATCAGATCTCCATTATGTTACAAAATACGATGTTCACTCCATCATTTGTGGAATAACAAATATAGGTAATTTTATTCTCAAAAAAGCGACACAGAAAAATTAATGGATTGAGACTATATACAACTACAAGTTGAGATGTTTGAAAAGCTCTAAATCTCATAAACTGCGAAAGTTCACTTTTAAATGTTACATTTTAAACATGACGGTACCAAGCTATACCCACTGGTAAATGTATTAATTATAACAGATCTACACCAGCACAGGTATAATATAAGGTTCAGTTTTCATTTTGAAAGTGAAACATTTTTAACTATATTGGGAAGCAAATTCTTGATCAATTACAAACACTAACTACTGGGTTGCAGGAACAACACAGAAAAACCCTGTTCAATCCTTTCAATACAATCCTGTACTTCCTAAGGGCATTCAAGGCCAGTATCACACAGCTAAGGAGCTAGATTTCAAAGGAAATGAAAAGTCTGCAGTTAAGCAATATTACTCTGCTACTGACCACTGATTTTCGGCCTTTAGAAGTAAGTATTCAATGTATACATGCTGGTTTTATAGTTTTCATATTCTCAAAGACAACCAACCATGTTTGAGGGTCACAGCCTTTTTTCTCCTTTCCTTTCTCTAACAAGTCAGTACAGCTCACATGTAATTAAAAAGTCTCAACAATGCCAAATCACTACCCCTCTATAACCGGCTTCTGGATTACTCTCCCACAAACACTGACAACATGGTATTCTCCAATATTCAACCTGAAATTATTGTTCATTGTGTCTAGGCCACCGACTCTGACTGTCCTTTACCAGCTCGGCGTGGTGTTCCCTAGTCCCACCCGGCCACTGAACAGGACAATCCATAACTGGGGTGTGCAGAGGAGGTCATGGAAAAGGAAAATCAGCACAAAGTCAAAGAGAGACTCAGACGGTCCCCGCAGCAGACCATCTTCACCACTACAGCAGACATGAATGTTAAAAATAACAGAGACACCATAACGCTGTCAGGCAGAAGAAGGAAGACGTGGGAGGAAATGACATTTGGGCCTCAAAACTGAGAAGTACTCTCCAAGTAAGCACCACGGCATTAAAATATCAACACCCAAGTTTCCTCATCTTTGAACCCCAGCTCTAATATACATTTCCATATTTCTCTGATCCTTTAAAAAAAAACCACGAAAACCCATACATTCATTTAAAAAGGAGAATGGTCTCTGGATGGTTAGTTGGTAATTTCTCAAATACATAGCTTTTACCAACCTTTGTTTTATTACTGAACATCAGCATATACTAAAAACAAGTATTATCCAACAATGAAAAACACTGCACCATTAAATATATGCTTTGAAAAAAACAAAATGAGGAAATAATCTAGGATACAGTGAAAAAAATACCTTTGAATATCTGCTTCACTGTTACATACACAGAAAATTGAAAAATTCTTACAAGCATAGCACGAACATAAAATGAAGAAAGGACAGGCTATGAAGAACGCTAGAGAGCGAGCCGTCGGGGACATGCTTCTGTAAGCATAAGGACCTGAGTGCAGGTTTCTAGAACTAGGCAAAAAGCTGTGCCTGGTGCCATCTGCCTCCATCCCAGTGCTGGAGAGGTACAGACAGCATCCCTGGTGCTCAGCTCACTGCCTAGCCGTCTCCCTGAACCGGAAAACTCTCCAGGTTCAAAGACAGACTTTTCAAAAGAGAAGAGAAGAGAAAAGGAAAGAAACAGGTGAAGATCTATAGCACCCGCCCACCACACCAACCTTGGTACATGCATGAGAGTCACACTAACATATACCACACCCCCCAAAAAAGCCTTGTCTTTCTCATTAGTTGTGTGTGTGTGTGTGTGTGTGTGTGTGTGTGTGTGTGTGTGTGTTTGAGACAGAATCTCACTATGTAACTCAGAAAGGTTTTAAATTGCTTGTAATCAAGCCGGGCGGTGGTGGCGCACGCCTTTAATCACAGCACTCGGGAGGCAGAGGCAGGTGGATCTCTGTGAGTTCGAGGCCAGCCTGGTCTACAAAGCGAGTTCCAGGACAGCCTTCAAAGCTACAGAGAAACCCTGTCTCGAAAAACAAAAAAACAAACAAAAAAAATTGCTTGTAATCCTCTTGCCTCACTCACCCCAGCACTGGGATTACAGGTATGTGCTAAGATGACCAGCTAAATGGGTCTTATTATTGACCTTTATGGGGGAAAATTCCTTTTCACCTTAATGGACCATGTTAACAATACTAACTTACAGTTTTTCTATCCTAAAGATCAATTTTCAATATGAAAAATACATTTTTCTATTTTCAGTGGATTGCTGAATAAAAATATGCAAAATTTATACCTTGCTTATAAGATATATCAAGGGTTGGGGATTTAGCTCAGTGGTAGAGCACTTGCCTAGCAAGTACAAGGCCATGGGTTCGATCCTCAGCTTAAAAAAAAGTTATCATTATTTAGGGGCAGGAGAGATGGCTCAGTGGTTAAGAGCACTAGCTGCTCTTCCAGAGGACCCAGGTTCAATTCCCAGCACCCACATGGCAGCTCACATCTGTCTGTAATTCCTGTTCCAGGGGAGCTGACACCCTCACACAGACATACATAAGGGCAAAACACCAATTCCAAATATAGATAGATAGATAGATAGATAGATAGATAGATCAAAAACCAACAGATGGGGTGTGGGGGAAGGGGGAGGGTGTGTGTGTGTGTGTGTGTGTGTGTGTGTGTGTGTGTGTGTGTTAAAGTTTTTACCAATACCAGTCAAAGGATCCCTTTGATGGTATCATAGATTGGCTCCCAAATATTCCCAAAACTCAAGTGTTAAAAGCTCAGTTCCCAATGCAGCAGTGTTCAGTGGGCCCTTTGGATGATGACTGGATCATGAAAGCGCTGATCTCATGAATAGATTAATCTATTTATGAATTAATAACCTAGCGAGCTGCTGGGAAGCTGTAGAAACTTCAGGAGGAAGGTCTAGGTAAGGAAGTAGGTTCTGAAGACATGAACATGAAGGATATCTAGGCTCCTCCTTCTGTCTTCTTTCTGCTCCCCCTACGCCAGGAGGTTATCTGCTCTGCTCCACCACACACACGCTCACTATGATGTTCTGCCTGACTGCAGGCCCGTGCGTCATGGAGCCAAATAACCATGGACTGAAGCCTCTGACCCAGGAGTCCACATAACGGTCTCCTCTTAGAAGGTGATTTTTCTCCCATATTCTGTCACAGGAATATAAACACTGGCCAACACAGATGGCATAGGCTCAAATAATGAAAGCATTATCATTTAAATTATTCAAATTCAATCATTTTACTACATATAAAATCAAAGCAAATGAACAGACATTTTGTAAAGAAAGCAAGTGTATGTCAAGTGTAATTCGGGGGAGGTTCTTTTGCGTGTTTTTTTTTTCAGCATTCATATTCCTTCTGTGTGTAAAAACATTGATAAATTCATAATTGAAAATAAATCTACAAACTAGCCACGGCAGTTCACACTAGTGTGGGCTATATAACAAAACGGTCTCAAACATCCAAAACAGAAAGCAGGGTGAGGAAATCTACAAACACTGAAAGTGCTTTTCTCTGACTTATCCCTGCTCACAGGGCTGTCCGTGGGATGTTAGCATCCTCCCCCCCAACCCCCACCCCCCACTCCCACCCCCACCCCGCCCCCAGTAGACACACTGTGACTACAGCCCTTCTGATGCTTAAACTTGAATCTTGGGTGGCTGTGGTAGTTGGACTCTGAAGAAAATGACTTAACCTAAGACCTTCGCTTCCTTGTTAAGAAAAAAAAAGGGGGAGGGGCTTACCTAATAGAATAGGTTTCCTGTGAGGATTTAACAAAACAAGAATGTCTACCATAGCACGGGGCACAACTAGTGACACTCTTTCTCATAGTTTACATTACATATTGAATGTCTGAGTTGCTTCAAATTCAAGTTTTGACTCTCGCTACCAGAGTAATGGCTTTTAGAGGTGGGTTTGGGAGCTCTAATTGTTTTAAGCAGGATCCAGAGGATGGGCATTAGAATAGTAGTTGAACCTCTCCCCGCCATGTTCTTTTCCCCATTCTTTTCTCACACACATACCCCCTTTTCTCATCCTTCCTCGCCACCTGCAGGGACCAACCAAAAGGCCAGGAAACCATACAGTTAAGACAGGCATCTAGAAACAAAGAGGAGAGCCTCACCAGAATCTAACCAACGGGGCACTCTGACTTCACACTTCTGGGCTCCAGAACAGAGAGAAAATACTGTTTTAAAAAAGCCACCCAAGAGGTGATATTTTGTTATGGAAGATGAAGCAGAATAAGGTCTATGAAAAAATATTTTTAGAAAGCAAGATCATTTTTCACTAAATCTAAATTAGCTCCCCCAAAACCTATCTCCAAACCATTTAACTGGTAGGTTAAGGGTCTCAACACATGAATTGGGGGGCCATGCAATAATTCAGCACACAATAAGATCTATGAGAAAAAAGTAATTAAATATTAATTGTGCCCTCTGCTAGGCAAGCTATGCTGATACACTGTGGATCTGTAAAGCTACCTCCTGAAAACAAGTGTTTATGATGGTATGTTACTGTAGACCATAAAACATTAGATTCACTGGTTGATGTTGATTGATTTTTCAAGGCGGTCTCAGGAGAGCAAAACATTGCAGAAAGAGAAAGTTATACACAAGACATTTCTTCAGGCCCTTGGCTATTCCTTTTTCCAGGTCAATATTTTGCAGACATCAAAAATAAACACACACACAAATACATGACACTAAACACGAATTAATTATATTGTGAGCAAAATTACAACAAGTCCACTAAGGACAAGAAGGGCCCTGGAAGACAGTCTAATCAGTCCTTTCCCTAGTTCAAAGAAACTGGCCACCTGACAGGTTAAACTCCATAGCAAGCTGCGGAATGGGTCTTCTAGTATTTACAAGTGCATGTAAAGCACATTTTAAATACCATTTTATCAGCACTGAAAACGAAAAATAGCATAATCATTTTATAAATTATACTTCAAATGCGTATTAAAAAGTTTTGAGCAGAAATACTCACTTCCAATTCAGAAGAATCCAAAATTACTGTTCCTTTGCAAGCACACAAGGAGAGATCATTTCTAAAACACCATAGAGACTATTTGTATAAGTAGGGTTTAAGACATAATGGCCTTTTCCCACCAACACAGAAATATATTTATTCAGTAACTATCCACCCTGGAAGTAGCAAACCCATGTAGAAGACCGTCAGAACACAGAGCTATAACTGTACAAAGTCTGAAGAAGAACAATAAAGATTCAGAATGTGACATCTTTTAAATAGCCAAGGTTAAGAGACAATAATAAAGGTAAAAAGCAAAAACTACTGTGTTCAGAAAGCTCTTTCCTATCAGGAGATGTCATCACCTCCCCCTTTGAACAGCTTCCTCTGCGGCCACGGCAGTGTCTGCACCGTTCACTGTAAGGTTCCTCACCGTTTGGCTTCACAGCCCTAGTTCAGCGGTGCAGGAAAAGGAAACTGGAAAGCTGAAAGCCAGGGGAAGACAAGCCTTCCCGGAACAAAGTAGTGATCTTATCCACCACACCTGCGCAGGGTAATTGCAGGCCCAGAGACAGTATCTGAAAACTAAATGTAGCAAAACATACATTAAGATCCCCGTAGTCAACACAGCTAAGCTATGATACAGGACAAAAAGATGTTCCATTTTCTAGTTTTTATAGAACTAAATGACTTATGAGCCACTAGCAGCATCAAAGCTAAAAAGCATATTCAGTTAATTCCTCCAATTCCATCTTTTCCTTACTATGTCCTTCTGATAACCAACTTGTATAGGACAGGTTATATACTCTGTCACATGGATAATACCAAGTTACTTTCTTTTTTCTTTTCTTTCTTTTTTTTTTTTTTGAGACAGGGTTTCTCTATGTAGTTTTGGTGCCTGTCCTGGAACTCACTCTGTAGCCCAGGCTGGCCTCGAACTCACAGAGATCCGCCTGCCTCTGCCTCCCGAGTGCTGGGATTGCAGGCGTGTGCCACCACTGCCAGGCCCAAGTTACTTTCTTAGGCCCAAATCCAACTAGTGGAATAAACTACATATTTTTACAAAACCTCATTTTAGTAATAGGAAAATTACAATATTAACAAGACTTTAATTCGGCATTTTCTCAGGCTGCAAAAGTAATGTGAAAATTTGAAAAAATGGAGGCAAAAAACCAACAACCCACAATCCAGAAACATTTATTAGGTTTTTGATAAATTTCCTTGTAGCAACACAAATTTTTATTATCTAAGTAGGTACTAAGTGTTCAGGGGAAAAAAATGTACATGGTTTTTGATAAGTATATTAAGCATCAATTAAAAATGTGACCTGTTAATTTCACAAAGGTTTCTAGAACATTTTGGTGTGTGTGTGTGGGGGGGGGGTTAATAGAAAGTTGAAAAATGCAGACTAATCTCTAGCTGAAATACCTAACATTTTAATGTCAACACTTTAAAGACAGCAAATTGTAAGATAGGACTATTCTTATGGTATCACTAACATTTTTGCACCTACACTAAACAGGTTTATTTTTACTTTCTTCTTGTTCAGTTTCACCAACGTTTTCATTTTCTCTGTAAAAATAGTTACAGCTCTCCTTTGCACAGGAACTTTAAAGTATGTATTATTACTGCTATTATTATTATTTGCATGATGTGTGTGGGTATGGGCATGTGGACGTCAGAGGGCAACTTTGTGTAGTTAGTTCTCTCTTTCCAACTTTGCCTGTGTGCCAGGGACTGAATTCAAGCCCTGAGGCAAGCACCCTTACCCACTGACGCATCTTGCCAGCCCTTGCATTGGAATTTTAAAGCAGCTTAAATTCAAAGGCTCAGCAGCATTTCTTTGAAGCACAGCATTCAAACGGTTAATTCTTCTGGCCTATGAGATGGTTTGCCAGATAAAAGAACAACACTCTTCACATTCCTATATCCACTCTCAAAACATAAAAAAAAAAGACGAGTCCTCAGTCATTTTGTCTTCTTTTGTTTGAACCCACTGATGAATGCAGATGTTAGAACGACAAAAAATAAAATGACTTCATTAACAAGACGACACCACACTTAACCTACAAGCCAACTCCTTAGGTTCATAAAATAAAATAAAATAAAACCAATTATATTATCGCTAGCAAATTTTTCTCATAAAATTTAGTTTACACATATTTCTAGATTCAAAGGTTTAGGTCAATGCCACTGATCAGAGGTCTCATTCATTTTCATCTGCTCTGTGGTTGAACAAAGTGAATCTCGAAACAGTCGCTCCGATTTATTACTTTGATATTCTTGTACAAATGTCGTTTTAAAGAAAGCCAACAAAGGTCCAGGAAAAAGAGACAGTGAAGTTGGGAGGCAAGAATTGTCTGTCTGCCTTTAAGTCAAGCATTTCCTGTCAAGACAGGACAGACAGACAGACTGCTACCCGGAATACACTCTGCTGGCCAAAGGAAGGGCCAAGACTCAAAACAAAATGTGCCACTTGTCTCTTGAAAATCCATTTGGCCCGGGAGGCGGTAACAGGGGACCACGGACGGACGCGAATCTGAGGGCCACATTACCATAAGGGAGAGGCGCCGCGGATTCCAGCTCAACGCTTTTGCCATGTTAGAAGAAGAAGAAGAAAAGCTAATTGTTGATGGCCATGTGACACAGAAGATCCCAGAAAGGAAAGGGTGTGGGGGGCGGCGGGGGGGGGGGGTAGAAAGAGTAGAGTTCAAGGCAGTTCAGGGTCAGAACAAGTCAGGCATCCTGTCATTAGCAAACGCTCTCCTTCCTAGCTGAAGGCAAAATACCGCTTACCCCAGGAGGAGTGGGTGAAAAGTGGGGGCGATGGGAAACCACAGGGGAAGAAGAAGAAGAAGGCGGCGGCGATGTGGCAATGCGGGGGTGACGTGGGAGACAAAAAACCTGGGGGCCCCCCCAGCCGAGATGGGGAGCAGAAGCAACGGGACATACAAGACACGGGAGGAAAAGCGACTGCAGCCGAGACAACGGTGGAACACCCCCACCCCCCCCCCCTCCATCCATCCCTCCATCCCTCCATCCATCCATCCCGGGTTCTCCGGGTTTCCCACAGTCCCTCCGCCTCCTCCGGTTGGAGCGACACTCCGGGGTGCGACCCGCCCCGCCGGAGGGCTGCCCGGAGCTTTTGTGTCGGCCCGCTCCCCCAAGCGAGGAGGGCTCCACCCCCGCGGAGCTAGCTGCCCACCGGCGCGGCGGCCTCCGCGTCTCCAAGGAGCCCGCAGCGCCGCGTCCTCGCCCACTCCCGCCTCCCCGCGCCTCCTCCACCCGGGGCCCCGGGGACCTTTGTGTCTTACGGGGGGACTTTCCGCCTCTTCCCCCTCCGCCGCCCGCCCCGCGGGGGCCACCGGCCTCCCAGGGAGTCCCGAGCGGCAGCGACCTCCGGCGGCGACGGGATCGCGCCCCCCTACCCCACCCCACCCCACCGCACCCCACTCTCCGCCTCCCCCAGCTCGCCACTCCCGCAGCCCACGCCGCGCGCGGACACGCGATCGGCACCGTCCCCGCCCGCCGGAGCCGCCCGCCCGCCCGCCCGCCCGCCTGCCCCAGCGGCCGCGGCTTGACAGGCGTCGCGATCCCTGGCCGACCCCCCACCCCCCGCCTTTCCCACCCCCTCGGGCCGCCAACTCACCAGCAAGTGCGGGGGGACACGGGCTCCCGAGGGCAGGCGCGCAGGGCGAGCGGATGCAGGTCCGGTGGCGGCGGCCGCGCAGAGGAGGCGCCTCCGGCTCAGGCCTCCTCCGCGCCCCCCCACCCCCGCCCTCCGCCTCGCGCCTTCCGCTCCGCGAGGGCCGCCGGCCGCCTTCACGCGTGGCCGAACCCCCCGCTCAACATGGCTCCCGGGCCGCGCGGGGAGCCGCACGGACGGCTCAGTGCCACCCGGTCTCCTCCGAGCCGGGGCGCCCGGCGGGGCGAGCGCGGGGTTGCTGGATCGCGGCGGGGGGACGCTCGGGAGACCCGCAGCCGCCGCTCTCGTTCGTCTGCGTGCGCGTCGCTTTCGCTCGCTCGTTCTCTCGGCCGCTGCGCCTTGACGCCTCCGCCTGTTCCCCGGAGCGAGCCAGAGAGAAGAGGAAAAAAAAAAAAAAAAGACTTTTATTGAAACGATCCAACCAGCGGCGGCGGAGAAAAGCGACCGGCTGCCGGAGCTTCCCCACCCCCGCCTGCACGGCTCGCCTGGGGCAGCGCGACCCCTGCCGGCGGCGGTGGCGGCGGCGGCGGCGGCGGGGTGGGGCGGGGCCTGTCTTAGGGCGGGGCTTGAGGTTCGGGGCGTGGTCTGGGCGGGGCGAGGGGTATTCCCAGGAAACTCGCGCCCCAAGCCTGGCTGCAAACCCAACCCGAGCTCTGCAGACCCTTTGCAGTGGGCGGCACGCGACGCTGTGCCTGTCCACCGCGATCGGCGAGGAAACGATCCCCGTAAAACAGCGCCTCATGACAACAAAACCCTGGCTTGAAGTATAACAGTCGCTACTGTCCACGGGACGCGTACCTCATCCCGTGTACAGTAGGCTGTCTCGAGAGTTGGATGTCAAAGGACCCGCACAGAAGCATCCCGACTGGTCGCTGCTACTTTTCTTCTGTTCGGTGGCTGGCTGTGTGGGGTGCTGGTGCAGTACTCAACCTCGCACGGAGCTTTAGTTGGAGCCACAGTGTGTTGAATTGGTATTACACTGTGGGCATTGTGCTGGGTGAGGTCAGAAGCCCCAGAATCTAGCTGGGATGACAGATTATCAGCGGTTACTGTAAAACAGCGTTGTGAGAGGGCCAAGGCTATGCTATAAGACCCAGAAAGGGCTCTGTTGCTGTGAGTTAGGTTTTGTTTCTTGGAGGAGACTGCCCGAAGAAGTTGGCCCAGTTTCTGTAAACGCTTTGACTTTATTCTTTTGCAGTTCAGGAACAGTTGAGGGAGTGTGTAGACAACGAAAGTGATGTTGGCCCATTTCTTCCAACACAGAGAGATAGAAGCATAAAGCAAACACTAACTTAAATCCCTGGGGCTGGAGGGGGGGGCAAATAATGAGGGAATTGAAAGAAGATAATGGGCCCGGATGTGGGCATACTAAACAAGAAAAAGTTAACCATATAAAAGGCCTGGAGGGAGTGTGTTGGGTTTTTTGTTTTGTTTTGTTTTTCCGTTTTCAAGCCAGGAAGTACACAATACATTTTAAGTAAAATTTCAAGTCATTTTTTTCCTAAGGGCTTCTGAATAGTGTTTTGTTTTACTGGGCAAACACTTTCCTCTTGAGAATGCTTCCTGCCACTTTCTTTCTCTACAACTTCCAAGGTACATACCTATCAACCCAATTTCTCCTGTGTCTCTGAAATTACCAGGAGCCATAAGTTAACAATAATTATGCTCTACAAATGCTTTAACACTTGTTAATCCTGTGAGAGTGTGAATATCTAAGATGCCTCGCTTTAAAAATGAGTATGCACTTTAACAGTACCGTTTTAGTACTGTTAATGATGGTCTGTTCTTTACATGGGTCCAACTCAAGCGATTTTGTAATATGGTAAGCGCTAACATCATTTCCAGAGTTCTTTGTAAGTTAGAGGGGAAAAAATATTTTTATACGTGACCTATGCTGAACATTTTCACATGCTTGCCTTATTTTTAAAGCAATTGCATGCTTTTTTTTTTTGTCCTCTTAGTAAATATTTAAAATAGTCAAAAGGAAGTCTACATAATTGCACCCTGAATTTCAGCATCTATAATTCCTCCTTCACATCATTGGGCTGGAATTAGCCCATTACAAACAACAGACTATTCAGCCTCAGCCAAAATTGCCACGGAATAATAATAATAATAATAATAATAATAATAATAATAATAATAATAATAACCTTCTATACCATAGCGCCATAGTACAAATTTGATCCCTAGAATCTAGATGACTATTTGGTTGACCTATTTGTTCTTTCAGTTAAAGAAGAATTTGCTAACTGCACACTTCGAGCTAGACCTTAAGGATGCAGAGGTGAAGAAACAATTTTGCTCTTGTCTTGGGTCAGTAGGAATAAAACTGTTGATCTGCCTTTTGCACACAGATCACTTAGGAGCCTCTAGGTTGATGTGTAAACACGGGAGACAAAGAAAATCCAACAGCTAGGGTACTGGAACTGAGGAAGGAGGGATGCTTCTGGTATCTAAGATGAGGGGAAATGGGGAAATGGGTAGATAAGTAAAGCACAAGGCCTTTCTTTGTGTCACTCAGGAAACGGAGAGCGGCCTTTTCACTAGTATGCAATTTTTAGGAATTATTTTTTTAACCTTATAAGATAATTTCTATTGGTTTGTTTTTCAGTTTTGGGTTTTTTTGTTCGTTCGGTTGGTTGGATGGTTTGGTTTTTGCTTTGGTTTGGTTTTTGAGACCTCTCTATTATGTAGCTCCAGCTGTCCTAGAACTCACTCTGTAGACTAGGCTGGCCTCATACTCAAAAGAGATCTGCCTGCCTCTGCCTCCTGAGTGCTGGGATTAAAGGCATGCACCACCATGCCCAGCATGGTAAAATAATTTTTAACTTAGAATATTTCTCAGCTTTGAATATTTTCCAAACTGCAGTTAAATATGTTATATGGTTTTAAAAACTCCCTGGTACTTAGTGAAGGGGAGGGGTGTGGGAAGAATTCCAAGTTCAAATCCACGTGGAAAATGCCACATTCTTCTCTTCCTTCTGGAAAGTCACATTTATATACTGGAAGCTGGGAGAGGTTCTGAGATTAAAAATAATTTTCTTTCCATTGAGACTAACATATGCCAAGCTGGTTTGACCACAGAAAAACAGTATCCTGGGGCATGCACATAACCCCTAGGGAGAGAATCAAAAGTCACTGAGCTTGGAATAAAATGAGGCAGAAATGAAATTGTTCTTCCAGGATGGCTCCCTGCAAGGCTACATTGAGATGAAGGAATATAACCGTAAGTTTCTTGGGTCCCACCTGGCCCTGAAGTCCCACAGCTGCTTATAAAATAATCACTCAGAGGCTTATATTAATTACAAACTGTATGGCCTATAGCTCCAGCTTCTTGCTAGCTAGCTCTTTCATCTTAAATTAACCCATTCCTATTAATCTGTATGTTGCCACATAGCCATGGCATTACTAGTCTGCTGGCATCTTGTTACTTCTTGAGTGGCAGCTCACATCTCTCCCAACTCCACCCTTCTCTCTGTATGTCTGCTTAGATTTCCTGCCTGGCTGTAAGCTTTCTTGCCATAGGTCAAAACAGCTTTATTTAGTATCCATTGGGAGCCACACATATTCACAGCATACAGAAAGACATCCCATAGCACTCCCAAAGTTTTCATTTTTCTCAGGGTTATGGATGGATAATTATATGGTAGGAGGTGGAACATAAAATTTAGACTCAGGCTAGGTGGTGGTGGTGCATACCTTTAATCCCAGCACTCAGGAGGCAGAGCCAGGCAGATCTTGTGAGTTTGAGGCCAGCCTGGTCTACAGAGTAAGATCCAAGATAGGCACCAAAACCACACAGAGAAACCCTGTCTCGAAAAACAAAACAAACAAACTAAAAAAATTAGACTTAGTATTCTCCATTAGAAAAGATAAAGGGGAATGGATAGGTATAGTATATTAAAGTAGATTGTTGTATCAATTAGTAAACTGATTTTGCAAACTATCAGCCTTGGGTAATTTGTACTGATATGGATTCATATATATTTTATACAAATTTAAACTATTCTTATATTCCCCATTTAAGATAATTTGTATATTGATACAAAAACAAAACTATATTTGTTTTATTGTACATATATTTCTACTCCTGCTTGAAATAGTTTGTATATTGATACAAATATAAAATTATATTTGTCATATTGTATGTATGTTCCACTTCTGTTTAGAATATTTGTTAATTGATACATATTAAGGATATTCTTGTCATATTGCATATTGCACTATACGTTTCTACCTCTGTGTAAGATATTTTATGTATTGTCACAATTCTGAGGTCCTTATATGGTTATATCTGCTCACAGACTGTTTACCTTGTTAATGTGTAGCCTTAGTCCTTAGGTTATTTCAGTAGAGAAGACTTACAGAACTAGAGTCACCCTCGCTTGTCATTTCTACAGTTATGTTAGTTAGGTTGTCCAGATTTATACAAACACATGTCAGATGGATAGGCAATCTTCAAACACTTCACAGATCTAGAGAATATGGCATTTAAATGTTTTGATAACTTAGAATCCTGTTGACGTGAGACATGATTGCTCCTGGCTGTACTGATCTGATCCTGAGAGAATTTTGGGCTTCTAGACATTTCCATCTGGAATTTTGTCTTCTTCTTGGCACAAAATGGCCTGCTGGGCAAAGAACTGCCCTTGCCTCAACTGCTGACAGTATTAACGATGTCCTTTCTGGATGAGCAGGACACAAGGAAAAGTGACGACTGAACCTTGCCAAGACAGGATAAGGTGGTCTTCCAAAATTCCTGCTTCTGAAAATGGTCTGTCAGATATTCTAGGCCTGTAGCCAGATGGGATGCCTCAGTGGTGCTGAGACACTTTAGATGACTGTCCAGACTGCCAGCTGTCTCTCTCTATTTTTGCAAGAATTTCAGAAATTGGTTGCTTGCATTTTTCATTTTCTCAGGTATTATTATATGTTCCATCTCAGGTCTTTGATGCAGTTGAAGACTAGATAGTTATAATTATAGTTTTCTCTAGTCATGGTAAAAAATAAATGATATAAAACTTTATACTCACAAAAATAGGATAGATGATGGAATGGTTTCTTTAATTTTGCCAAATACAAATAGACTGGATATTGTAATTCTTGCTTGATAACTGTTTTGTTATATGTAATTTTACTATGTTAAAATTAAAATCTTCCTTTTTGATTAGACAGAAAAGGAGAAGTACAGTGGGATGTCTTTCTGTATGCTGTAAATATGTGTGGCTCCCATTGGATACTAAATAAAGCTGTTTTGGCCTTTGGCAAGAAAGCCTATAGCCAGACAGGAAATCCAAGCAGAGATATAGAGAGAAGAAGGGCAAAGTTGAAAGAGACATGAGCTGCCACCAAAGGAGTAACAACATACCAGTAGATGGTAACATCACGGCCATGTGGCAACATATAGATCAATAGGAATGGGTTAATCTAAGATAAAAGAGCTAGCTAGCAGGAAACTGAAGCATAGGCCATACAGTTTGTAATTAATATAAGCCCCTGAGTTTTTTTATGTGTGTATTTTATATGTGGCTGCAGGACCGTGGGGCTGAGCAGAACCAAGGAATTTAACGACTACATCAGAGATTAAATAGGTTGTCCTACCTCCAACCCTTGTTCTTCCCTTACCTAGATTGATATTCAATTTAGAAACAAACAACCAAATAACAAAAAATCCAGAGATGGGCTCTTAATAAAATAAAATATATTTAAAGTTTATGGCATGAAGCAGAGGCAGAAAGACCAGAAGGTCAAGCTCATCCTCAATTTTGAGTTTGAGGTCAGTGGGGGGTACAGGAAACACTGTCAAGTTTAAACAATAAAATAAAAGGGCTTATTTATCTGAGGATACCCTAAAAAATGATGCCAGTTTTAACGAACTCCTTTTTATTGGGTGTCTATACTTTTGTATCTGAGTGTGCTTGCCCCTGGAGAGGCCTGAGATCAACAAGATCAACAAGTCTCCCTCTATCATTGGCCACATTTTTGTTTGTGTTTTGAGACAAGATTTCTCTACACAGCCCTAGCTGTCCCAGAACCTGCTCTGTAGACCAGGCTAGCCTCAAACTCAGAAATCTACCTGCCTCTGTCTCTGGAGTGCTGGAATTAAAGGCCTGTGCTGCGACCTCATTAAACTTTTTTTTTTAAGACCAGCTCTGTGATTGGCTGGCTAGCCATCAACCCTCTGAGACCCTCGGTCACCACCACCCCCAGCCCTGGGATTATGGGTCCCAGTTTCAAGGTGTGGGGATCTGAACTCAGGTCCTCAGACTTTTTTACACAAGCACTTCACCCACTGAGCCCTCTCTCCAGTCCTCAATCCTTTCTTTTAATAAATATGGTTGAAAAGTGAGAGCCGGAGGAGCATTGGTTTTCCCTGTTAGGCATAGGAACAATGATGTGGCAACTGACAATCTTCCCAGGAAAAGAAAATAACCCATGAACATTGATACTGTTCTTTGCATTTTTCTTTTCCAGAGCTGAGGACCGAACCCAGGGCCTTGCGTTTGCATTTTCAAATGCACTCTACCACTAAGCAAAATCCCCAACCCAGTTTTTTCCCTTTTTTTTTTCTTGGTTTTTCGAGACAGGGTTGCTCTGTAGCTTTGGAGCCTGTCCTAGATCTCGCTCTGTAGCCCAGGCTGGCCTTGAACTCACAGAGATCCACTTGCCTCTACCTCTTGAGTGCTGGGATTACAGGCATGGACCAGCACCGCCTGGCTGCATTTTTTTTTGTAAAGAGTGAGACAAAGCAAGGAGCGGCGGGGGGCCTGTTGTTCATCACCTCGGAAATTCAACTCTGCAGTTTGTTTTCCTGATAGCTGATCAGACTCAACTGAAGCCCTCTTGTCTTTGACAATTCCAGTAAACTCACTTTCATGCCCAAGCTCACATGATCCCGGGCCATTTCAAATTGATATCAACTGTGAAGAGGAAGCTAGAGAAAATATTTATTTGATCTTTAGAGAGATTACAGGGGAAAAAAGATTTAAGGAGTAGGTGAAAAAGAGAAAGAGAATTAAACCTTATATGTATATTTTTTTTCAGCAATGAAACTACTAATATTAGGAACGTTAAATTTCACATAAGAGAAAAGACTAAAAACTCAAAGCTGAGGGGGTCAGGGGTCTAGCCCGATTGCAGCATCTAGGCTCTGCGGTTGATCGCAGTGGATGGGGCGTTCATCTCTGCCACAATGACAAGTTGGTAGGTTGCTTAACTACAAGTTTCCCCACATGTGAACTTGGACTAATAATGCACCTGCCAGGTTATAAGAGCTAAATAAGATAATGTCACGAATGTTCCTGTCATGTCACAGGAACAGTTACAGAAAGGAGATTTGGGTGTTTGCATAACTGGACAGGCCAAGGGTAGCTTAAGCTTCAGAGACAATTTAACCAACAGCTCACTTATCGTCATCAGGGCCTGGCTTCTCTCCTCTTGATTCAGCCTTCAGCAGCTTTGGCTCATTCCCCACTAGGTCAACCAACCAATGGCTGCAATATCTATCTGTAGCTCCTTACTTCTGGGCTCATTATGGCAGAGAAAAGGTAGTACCAGGAAGGATGAACAGTAAGTAGCTGGAATCAGCCAAATGGAATCAATGGCTGTCAGTATGGCCCCTAAAGTCAAGAAAGAATCCATATTACCTGAAAACAGGCACGCAGCTAACAGGAAGAGAGCTCCTCCTCACATAAGAAAAGAGTGGGGATCATGATAAGCAGGCAACGGGATACAGCATCCTCACCTAATTAAAATGTGAACAAACAGGGATGAGCAGCCTGTCCCATCAGCAAGTCCCAGGAAGTCAGCCTTAAAAGACAAATTTGCTCTGGTTATTAGCACCCCACCACCCCACCCTCCACCCTGTTGTTTGTCTACTTATTATAATACTAGGCATTAAAGATTAGGCCTTATATATACTAGGCAGGTTCTTTATCATTTTACCATATTTCCAGCCTCACTTATCAACCTTTATTTTTGAGACAGGGTCTTTCTAAGTTGCCTGGGCTGTCTTTGAACTTGGTATCCTCCTGTCTCAGCCTCCAGGGCAGTTGCAATTACAGGTCTGTGCCATCAAACTCCTTTACAAGTTCACAGGCACTCTGGAGTCATAGGCTCATCGTCTCTGCAGTAGTCTGGGTAATCATTCCTCCCACTCCCGATATTCCCACCTCCACCCCAGGATCATGGATTAGGGCTTTGGATGTCAGCCTTTAGTACTTTGAGGAAATGATGGGACCTATAAGAGGTAGAACCTTCTGGAAGGAGTTTTGAAAATGGAATTGGGATCCCAGCCTTGTCTTTCCTTCCTAGCCACCATGATGAGAACAGGCCTCCATGACTTGGTGCTCCCACCATAATAGGCTGTGCTGCCCCTGGCCCAAAGCAACAGGACAAAATGGCCACAGATTAAAATGTTTACTACCATGAGGCAAATATAAGGCTTTCTTCCTTCTCAGTCGATAACCACAGGCATTTGATCACAGCAGTATAAAAGTGGCCAACATCCTTCCCAACCCAAAAGGAGGAGATTCCATTCAGAAAACTCCAAGAGTGACTCTGATACCCAACTTGAGTCATGTGTCCATCTTTTAATCAGAAGAGTCCCACCATATGGGGTGGAATGGAGAAGATGTAGATAGACAAAGGAAGGGGGGAAATGCTAGTAACCAAAGAGGGAAAAAAGTGCAGGTAGTCAGAGACCACACGTATCTACCATCCCTGAGTATATGCCAAGAGTGTTATCAGAAACTGAAAACTGGAGAAAGTCATTTGGATAAAGAGGGAGGGGTGAATCACAAGAATAGACCAATGAAAGGCTATGTGGAAACAAGAACAAGAATTGACTCATCAGTACATGAAGCCACATGGATGAACCCAGAAACACTGATGATGGGTAGAGAGAGGCAGACTACAAGAGAGATAGGAGATGGATATAGATAGACAATAGATAGATAGATAGAGATCGATGATTGATAGATAGATAGATAGAGATAGATGATAGAGATAGGTAGATGATAGATAGATAGATAGATAGATAGATAGAGAGATAGATAGATAGATGATAGATGAAAAAGAATATTGTATGATTACACTTTTTATGTGTATGTACATTCACGTGTGTGTGTGCAGGTGGCTTCATGTGCATGTGTTTAGACACATGTGGAGGCCAAAAAACAACCTTGAGTATCCTTTCTTAGACTGTGTCTACTTTTTTTTTCTTTTTTCGTTTTTTTATACTGTTGTTTTTTTCTTTTTTTCTTCCTTTTTTAATTAAGAGATTTTTCCATGCATTTTACATACCAACCACAGATTCCCCTGTCCTCCCTCCTCCCACCCCTCAGCCCTCCCTCCAGCCCACTCCTGACTCCCATCTTCTCCAAGGCAAGGTCTCCCACAGGGAGTCTGGGGAGTCAGCAGAGCTTGGCACATTCAGTCAAGGCAGGCCCAAGCCCCTCATCCCTGCACCAAGGCTGTGCAAAGTGTCTCACCATAGGCACTAGGTTCCAAAAAGCCAGCTCATGCACTAGGGACAGGTCCTGGTCCCACTGCCGGGGGCGGGGGCGGGGGGCCCAAACAGGTCAAGCTAAACAACTGTCTTGCTCATCCAGAGGGCCTGGTCTAGTTCCATGGGGGCTCCACAGCTATTGGTCCAGAGTTCATGTGTTTCCACCAGTCTGGCTGGTCGTCTCTACTTTTTCTAACCATGTCTTTTGATGGGTGATGTCATTCTGTATGCTGTGAATATGTGTTGCTCTGATTGGTTGATAAATAAAGCTCTTTGGTGAGGGAGAATAAGGTTAGGTGGGACATTCCAACTAGGGAGAGCAGGGAGACACTGCTAGCCACAGCCAGAAGAAGCAAGATGTAAAGTACCAGTAAGCTGCAGGCCATGTGGCAAAGTATAGATTTATAGAAATATGTTAATTTAAGATGAAAGAGCTAGCTAGCGAGAAGCCTGAGCCACAGACCATACAGTTTGTAATTAGTATAAGCCTCTGTGTGTTCATTTGGGTCTGAGTGGCTGTGGGACCGCAGGGTCACAGGAGCTGGGTGGGACCAGGAAAACTTTGACTACAGTCTTTATAGTGATTAAAAAGTAAAACAACATGGTCTATCCAAAAATATATTGTCCGTGTTTCTCATCGTTGTAAGTAGAGCTATTGTTACATTGTCATGGTCCCCAGGTGTCTCTCTATGTATCCTGCTCTGTTTCTTCCTGATTGTCTATTTGCTTCCAGGCAGGATGTGGTAAATACCCCAGGGCGTTCTCTCTCTCTCTCTCTCTCTCTCTCTCTCTCTCTCTCTCTCTCTCTCTTCACAATGGTTCACAAAGGTTTTAGTATGATTCGATAGAAATTCTATGGGATTTGAAATGGAAACAAGCCTTGGTTTTATATCTTGCTCCACTAGCTGTTCTAAGACACTGAGGAAGGTAGTTATCTTCAGCTTCAGTCAATGTCTTTCTCCACAAAACGGGCACACAGCCTATAAGGCCTCTCATGCGCATTCAACAAGGCGCTAAATATAAAAAGCACTCAACACAGTATTTGGCACTTAGCAAGCAATGAATAAATGTTAGTGTTCTTCCTTCCACTCCAGCACATCATGACTATAAAAGTCATGGAAAAATACTTTGATGAAAATGCATTGAGGAAGGCAGAGATCTAAGTTTACAAGACTCCGAAGAAACAATCTGTCTTCTGTGGAGAAGTACTATAATATTTAGCAAAAAAGAAATGGAGAAAAATAAACATCTCCTTGGATGATAAGCAGTTCTATTCAGACAAAATACACAGATGTGTATATTTTCATGTATTATCCATCATAATGTTAGCATTAAATTTCAGAATGTGAAGGATCTGTGGTAACTAGTCTGGATAATAGAAAAAGCACACATAGTTGTAATCTGTACAGACTTTGTTGTCAGAAAAATAAATCACAGAAGCACCTCCGTGTGTGTGTGTGTGTGTGTGTGTGTGTGTGTGTGTGTGTGTGTGTGTTTTCTGAGAAAGGGTTTCTCTGTGAAGCAGTCCTGGATATCTTGGAACTCTCATTGTAGTCCAGGCTGTCCTTGAACTCACAGAGACCCGCCTGCCCCTGCCTCCCTGAGTGCTGGGATTAAAGGTGTGCACCACCACCGCCCGGCAATAAGAGCACCTCTTACCTTCTTTCTATATACTATATTCTCATGAAAAACAATACATCTTTATTTTACCAGAAATACTCACACAATTTTGGGTTTGGGAACGGTTCTAGTTCCCCAATGCTTATATTTTGTCTCCAATTACTCTTTCTCTCCATTTTAATTTATTATTTTATTTATTTGGTTTTCTTAGACAAGGTTTATCTGTGAACCAGTCCTGGCTGTTCTGGACTAACTCTGTAGACCAGGCTGACCTTGAACTCACAGAGATCTGCCTGGCTCTGCCTCCTGAGTGCTGGGATTAAAGGCCTGTGCCACCACCACTGCCCAGCCATTCAAGTCTTTCTTGACCGCTTGTGTACCGCTTCTACAAAGTACTTTGTATTTGGTAAGGAATGGAAAGACAGTATCTGTCCTCAACGGTTTAGAGTGTATCAAGAAAGAAGACTCAACCATATTTCAGAGAAAGCCAAGATCTTAAGGTGAAAGTTTAACTGTGCTGCTGGGGACAGGGAGGGCAACTTCAAGCTGGAAGAAATGGAGGATGAAGAAAATCAAAGTGGGTCAGGTGGTGGTGGCGCACACCTTTAATCCCAGCACTCGGGAGGCAGAGCCAGGCGGATCTCGGTGAGTTCAAGGCCAGCCTGGTCTACAGAGTGAGATCCAGGACAGGCACCAAAACTACATAGAGAAACCCTGTCTCAAAAAACAAAAACAGAAAATCAGGGCTAGAGAGATGGCTCAGAGGTTAAGAGCACTGGCTGTTCCTCCAGAGGTCCTGAGTTCAATTCCCAGCAACCACATGATGGCTCACAGCCATCTGTAATGAGATCTGGTGCCTGGTGCCCTCTTCTGGCGTGCAAGCATACATGGAGGCAGAATGTTATATACATAATAAATAAATAAATCTTAAAACAAACAAACAAACAAAAAAAACAGAAAATCAAAGTGACTACATTGACAAGTTACTCCCTGACTAAGAATGTTGCATAGCCTGATGAAGGATGCAGTAGAGTAAGTGCTCAGCTCTTGCTTCAGAGCATGCACTGCATGCACTTTTTGCATCCCTTCTATCTTTTTCGATACATTTATTTCAGATGCCAATTGTTTTTGAAGTAACTCAGCTGTTAACTGTAATTCAAGTTTAGAAAACAAATGAATTGTATGTGAAGCGGAAGACAGTCCCTCCCTTTATGTTTTGTTGTCTTTCTTTTTCTTTTTTCTTTTTGATTTTTTCGAGACAGGGTCTCTCCATGCAGTTTTGGTGTCTGTCCTGGAACTCCCTCTGTAGACCAGGCTGGCCTCGAACTCACAGAGATTTGCCTGCTTCTGCCCCCTGAGTGCTGGGATTAAAGACGTACGCCACCACCGCCCGGCTTTTTCTTTTTCAATAATTTTTTTTTAATGTATGCAGTGTTCTGTCTGCATGTGTCCTTGCAGGTCGATAGAGGGCACCAGAAGTCACTAGGGATGGTTGTGAGCCACCATGTGGGTGCTGGGAATTGAACCCCAGACCTCTGCACCAGCAGTAGATGTTCCTAACCACTGGGCCATCTCTCCAGCCGCTGTTGCTATTTTTCAAGACAGGGGTTCTCTGTGTAGACAGACCAGGCTGACCTCCACATGTGTCTCAGTCCCTCTCTTTATGAACTCGGTTTGATAACAAAAGGTGAAGTGAGGTAAATCCAGACGTCTCCACGGCATCTCTAAATCCTTTGCCTAACTGTGCATGGGCCATGCCGTGTTTTTTTATGAGTCTTGGCTACTTAGCAGTATTTTGAAAACTAAAATTTTAAAAGAGCTATTGGTTATTGCCTCTACCTTTTTGTAAAAAAGCATTTGTGGAACACTGTAATGACTACAAAGTCATATAAAATTTCAGTTGAGTGTTTATATTTAATAAGACTAAGATGGTTATTAAATTTTTATTATTAAGGGTAAGCATTTTATTTCACAATAGAGTTATCTTCATAAACCCTTAAAAACTTACCTTAAAATAATATTCAGAAATAAACTTAGTTTTGTTTAGAAGTCTACTAATGTGAAACGCTCTTTTCCAGCGTCTACGGAAGAATTTCCGGAGTTCAGCTCAAACAGCAATAACTGGCATCATTTGACATCTCAGGTTCTTCGGAGTTGATCACTAGGGCAATACCAGCTCTCCTGGTTCAGCTGACTCATGCCTTCTGCTGGTGTAAAACCGGGCATCTCAGCTCTTTCTGCAGGGCAAGTGCTTCCAACTCAAATGTAGGCAAGTCTGAAGTGAATGGCTCACGCAAGAGACACCACGCCAGCCAAATACAAAAGACTCAAGTTGGACCATCACTGAGCCTGAGGGGGAGTGAGCTGTTTTACTCAAGAAAGGCAATGAGTAGGAATGTGAAGAAGGCTGAAAGTCAACTTTGAAAGGAAGTCAAAGAGGGAATGACAGACAAAAAAAAAAAAAGAGGTTTTAATAACTTTTTTTATTTTTGTTATAGACGGTGATGTGTTGATTAAATCTTTTCTTTCTCTTTTAAACCTGCTTTTTGGTAAAGGCTTTTGTTGTTGTTGTTGTTGGGTTGGTTGGTTTTTATATTTGTTTGTTGGTTTTTCAAGACAGGGTTTCTTTGTGTAACCTTGACTGTCCTGGAACTCTGTAGACCAGGCTGTCTTTGAACTCACAGAGCTCCTCCTAACCTCTGCCTCCAGAGTGCTGGCATCAAAGGTGTGCACCACCACGGGCTGGCTAAGGGGATTTTTAAAATGGGGATTTAGCTCAGTGGTAGAGCACATGCCTAGCAAGCACAAGGCCCTGGGTTCAATCCTTAGCTCAAAAAAAAAAAAAAAAAAAAAAAAATACACAATGATAGAGAAGTTTCTAAACAGAAATTAAATAAAATCACTCATAGCTCCTCAACTCCAACGCAGTAGCTTACTGTCTTTGAGTATTTCTTTCTAGTTCTTGTTTCATATCTATTTATTGTATGTGGCTTTACTTTGTTGTATTTTATGGATAGAGCCCAGGCTGGCCTCAAACTAGCAATGTTAACAAGCTTAACTCTTAAGCTTCTGATCCTCCTGCCTCTACCTCCAGCCTGCTGGGTTATAAGAGTGTGTCACCACTCCCAGCACTGTCCTGTTACATGTTTTAAAAGTACACAAGTAGGGGCTGGATGGCTCAGTGGTTAAGAGCACCAGCTGCTCTACCAGAGGACCCGGGTTCAATTCCCAGCACCCACATGGCAGCTGTCAACTGTCTGTAAGTCTAAGATCTGACACCCTCCCACAGACATAGATGCATATACATCAGTGCACATAAAATAAAGATCAATAAATTGTTTTAAAAAAAAAGTAGATTTCCATCACCATCTCCACTGATCATAAACTTCTTCACTGTGTTCACTAACCAAAAGCATCAGTTTTTAAGAGTCTTGGTCATCTACTTGTTGATGACTACCTAAAACCCTGCAACCTGTTTCGGGGCCTCTTCCGCGTCTCTCTGCAGTTTTGTTTGACAGGTAAGTAACGCTTGAGGAAATCAGCTTCTGAACGGGGAAGGTGTACTATGTCTTACAGTGCTGAGGATTCAGTCCATGAAATATTGTTTCTGTGCTTTGTGGGCAGCAGTAAGTACACCATGCTGGGAGCCTGTGGAAAAGGAAACCATTTATCTCATAGCCCTGACTGAACGGAAGAAGGGGAGGAAAGGAATCTCACAATTGCCGTTGAGGGCGTGGCCCCAGGGACCAACTATTAAGAGCTCCCGGCATGTGTGGCGGGGATGTTCTACCACATGACATGGGTCTTTGAAAGACACTGAGATCTAAACTACAGCCTGCGCCTGCCCTAACTGTTGCTGCCTAGGAACCACTGGCTTCCTGTGGGGGGAGGGGGCGGGACTTCTGTTTTCCTTTATTCTCCCAAATCATCCACCTTGATTTCACTGTTGCCATAACGTAACACTGCTTGGAGGGAGTCCAACTGTTCGTATACCAATAGCACACTTAATTTAAACAGCTCAGTGTGTCTTCAAGATGGTAGCCAGGAACTTTTTGTTACTAGTCAAAAATCTCAACTCATCCCTGTTTTTCTAGCAGTTCAAGAAAAATAAATATTTAAAAACTTCAAATGTTCTCAAAATGAAAAGGCTTTAAGTGCCCCCCCCAAGACAAAGAGTCCATTTCAGTGTATACATACAAGCACTTAACAAACACTAGCATACAGCATTATGCACGGAGTTCAGACAATGGCAAAAGGACGCAGTAGGAAGAAAAGCCGGGGCTTTGGCTTAGAGAATAGTCACACGCCCAGGTGAGAGCAACTGTTAGTTACTTGCGATGCCGAAATCTGCTTATGGATCTGGAACTGGGACACCTGTCATCAGAGAAGAAAAACAAGCAGGACCAAGACATTGTAGGTGGCAGGTGGATATATTATAAGCAGATGGCAATCAGCACAGGTCGGGACAGGTGCGAAGTCAATCTGGGGAAAATTTGATAGCTGTATATTTGGAACAGACTGCATTTTCACAATAATTTTATGCATGATTGGTTGTTTGTAATTGTTTTGCTTTGATTTAGTTTGATTCCATAAAACTTTCTTGTGTGTCTATGGGATGGGCCACCAATGAAATATAATGACTACGATATAATAAATTCTTAAGAATGGTCCTAACCATCTCATCAGATTCGGCACACATTTAATTTGATGTCATTGAAAATAGATTTCCTTCACACAGAAAAAAATTATGCTCCTTTTTCTAGCTTATTGGTACAAATGAAGCAACTGGAAAATAATACAGATGTGTAAATACAAAAGAAAAAAAATCCAACTTCTTCCCCTGAAATGAGTTTTAATATCAACACTGTCCTTATTTACATGAGAAGAAATTATGGTCTGTTCTTAGATGGTCTGATGTTGGTATTTGTTTTAGATCATCATTTTTGTTAAGATACTATATTACCCACTTTGGCCTAAAACTCTCTTTGTAGGCCAAGCTGGCCTGGGATTTATAGAGCTCTGCTTTTCTCTACCTACAAAGTTCTGCGATCAAAAGTAAATGCTACCAAGTCAGGAATCTACCAAATTTAATAACAACCAAAAGGATAGGCTGGGTCCAGACACACTGGGATTTTCTGGAATGCTTTATTTCATGGAGAACATTCTTTAAGCTAATGTGGTCGTACCATTTCTTCTGTCTGCGTGTCTACAAACTCAGCCATCTTTGCGAAGTCTGCAGTAGCAATGTCGGAATCAGGGCAAGGCTAAGGAGCAGACTCCAGTTTTGAAGTCAACCTCTCTAATCTTTAGAGGTGTGCCCCAGGTTTCTAATGTCTGTCGACCGTGGTCCCGTGAAAAGTGGACGTATTTCATCGTTCTTCAGTGGAACCAGGAGACTGTCTTCCAGTGGGAGAAGTTGGGGTACTTGTCTTTCTCCATCTCTTCTCTCACGGTGGCAACTTTGACAAAAGCACAGCTGGCTTATTTCTTCCCACCACCCCACTTAATCTCCTTTTTTTTTTCTGTATTAGTTTCCCAAATAGCTACTCAGGAGCTTCTGCTGTGGAATAAAAGCCAAACTGTGACTCGATGCATCAAACTGCAAACCATCTTTTCCCTGGAGAATTATTTGAGGCATGAATCCCTGTGAAGAATTTTACATTTTGAGGGGAGCCTCTTTCGATGCCAGTGAGTCCCAGTCTATGCTCTGGAGAAATTGATGACTTCTGGAGCTGTTGGCAAACGCATTCGGGGACTGTTGGCAGAGGCACCAGTGCCCTGTGAAAGGTGATGTGGACAGCCATGACTCAGTGAGGCCTTCTTCAGTCACTTTCTTCATCAAAGCAGAAAAACCAGGTGTGTTGCCAAATGCTGCACAAGCTCCATCCTCTCCCAGTTTTGTTTGCAAGTGGGGTTTAACGTGAAGAAGTAACTCTTTCCCAGTTCTAATAACTAGGTTGAGGTAGGACACATACAAGTTCAATACCAGACTTGGATACATAGTTAACTCAAGGCCTGAACTACATAGAGAAAAGCTATCTTAAAATGTGTGTGTGTGTGTGTGTGTGTGTGTGTGTGTGTGTGTGTGTGTGTGATGAGTACTCTAAAGGCTTCCATTTCATCTTTCTTTTTTTTTTTTTTTTGTTGTTGTTGTTGTTTTGGTTTTGGTTTTGGTTTTCGAGTCAGGGTTTCTCTGTGTAGCCCTGACTGTCCTGGAACTCACTCTGTAGACCAGGCTGGCCTCGAACTCACAGAGATCCTCCTGCCTCTGCCTCCCAAAGGCTGGGATTAAAGGCGTGCGCCGCCGCTGCCCGGCTTCCAGTTCATCTTTGTAAAAACACTGTCAGATCGGTACTGTTACTTTCTTCCTTCTGTAGATGGTAAACTTAAGGCTCAGAAAGATCCGGCCACTGGCCCAGTGCTACACAAGTGGTAGCCTGAAATGTGAGCCTACATGTCTTTGACTATAGTGCCTGCGCTCTGAATTGCCACAATATGGAAAGAATCGGAGATGTGGGTGAGAAGCTAAGAATACGAAGAGAAAGCACGGTTTTCAGACAAAGAGTAAATATGGACTATTGGGAGGGGCGGAATTGATGGAAAGGGAAATCAACAGAAGTGTCTTTGGGGGAGGTTTCAAAAGAACCCTGTCCCCTTTACTCTAAACCCATATCCCCTCAAATCTTGTGACGGGGACTTGGATTCCATTTTGAGGACATTTAAGGAATGATTGTCCCCATTTACAGTCCAAGTCTTTGCAAATTTTTATTGCATTATAAATATGAATTTTTTTTTATGTTCAACAGGCTTGAGCAATGTGAGACATTTTTTTTTTCCTCTGAGACCCAGTCACACCTCCTCTTCTGAATTCCTTGTTCTATTCATTTTTGACTCCCCCAAGCCCAGCACCAGCCTGACAGTTAGCAGGAACCCAGGAAGGCATGGGGTGACTGGTTAAAGATGGAAATGAGATTCTGAAGGCACTCACCAAGTGGAGTGTAGACAGCCAGTAGACTTGAACCATCCAGCAATTTGTGGTGGGAGAAATGGTCAGCTCAATCCAATCCCACCAGGGACTGCTCTCCGTCCCATCGACTGCACCGTGGGATCACGGGCAAGAGCACTCTGCACTTCCTACATAGCAACCCTTGCTTTGGAAGGGCACATGCCTGAGCCTGTGGCCTTCAGTGGTGCTGACTCATCCATCCATCTTTCTGTTCCCCCTGCTGCTGGAGTCTTCTTGCAAGCGCCCGGTGGTGCTGTCTTTTCCTTATCTTCAGAAAGCATATTTTTCCTGCTGCTCTTGATCTTAAAATGTTACACATTTGACTCTCGACTCCTTTGATAATATGAAGCTGCAGCCAATTTCGACATTTTCCATTAATCCTTTACGCAATGAAAGAGAGAAAAGCAGACATTTTCTTATCAGTTGCAAACAACACCTTTCCCTCCCCAAGCGCCCAGCAACACCACTAGGTAATCTCAATGACAGATGAGAAAGTACACCCCACCATGCTGCAAACTAGCCCTGCCTGAATTGCGCCTTGGTCCTCTGTTTTTTGGTTGGTTGTTTGCTTGCTTTGTCGACCTACAATTATGAGTTGGTTTGGTTAAGGCGACTCCCATTGGTTTTCTTTGGGGGGAAAGCACCTGTTCTTCCAGCAAATGAAAAGCTATTGCTCTCTCTAAATGAGTGTGGGCACTCTAGGAGGATCTCCTGCTGCGGCTTTGTGTATTCCTGAAACAGCTTTTCCAACTGAGCTTTCTTGCCTCTGGCTTTGGTGACTGGAAGTTAAGTACTGCTGGGCCTCTCTACCAGCCAGCCTCAGGTTCTCACTATATTAACAGCCATGTTTTCTAACTAGTGCTGGGGCAAGCTCCTGAGTGAGAGAAGATAGCCTTGAATACCGCCCTCAAAGATAACATTTGCCTTGGGAATAAACTCTAATAATTTTCCTCTCTATACAAATTGTCTCTATAAAAGTGTAAAGCCAATCTTGGCTGACAGGCAAGGCAGAGCTATTTAAGTGTTAAACCACATGAAATCCTTCCGATGAGCACAGCTCTGAACGTCAGAGAGAGCCAGGAATTCATGATCTGTTTCCCACTTGGGAGCCAATCTTATATTAAAACATGACATATATTATCTAAGGAATTTGACTGCAATGCAGCTGGGAACTCTCTTTGAAATCTACTGCAAAGGCCTGAGCCACAATTTCAACTTGAATATTTGAGTCTCTCTTTTTTTAAAAAATCCAATCCTGTACTGGGACAAAACTTTTAAATAGAATTGTTTACATCTTAGCTTTAATTCTGCATTAAAATACCCTATCACTTGTCTATTTTGAAGAATCAAAGGCTCAAAGGACTGTTTCACAGTGACTGCCAATCAGAGTGTGGTATGAGGTCCTAAACAATGACCGTATTTTGCTGTATATTTCAATTCAAATCATTTCATTTGCTCTTTTCCTGACTTTTTTAAAATTTAATTTTATTATTTGTTTTGAGACAGGGTCTGTCTACATAGCCTGTCCTGGAACTCACTATGTAGATCAGATTGGCCATGAACTTGCAGAGATCTGCCTGTTAAAGGGATGTGCCTCTATGCTCACCTCAGGAGGCTAGGGAGAGATGGCTCAGTGACTAGTGAGTGTAAACACTGGTCTGGGGCAGGCAGGGCATGTGCCTGAAATTCCTGCCCTTGGGAGCCAATCTTCTATTAAAATGGGATATATGTTATCTAAGGAATTCGGCTGGGAATTCCTTAGGAAACTGAGACAAGAGATTCCCAGGGCAAACTGGCTAGCTACACAAATGGGAGGACCCTGGGTTCAGAGCGGGAGAGAGAGAGAGGAAGAGAGAGAGAGAGAGATCCTCAACACCAATATGTAAGGTGGAAAGCAAACCAGAAAGACTCAGATGTCAATCTGTGGACGTCTCTCTCTCTCTCTCTCTCTCTCTCTCTCTCTCTCTCTCTCTCACACACACACACACACACACACACACACACACACACACACACACTCACACGTGTGTTTGCACACATGAGAACGTGCATATGTCTACCTCACACATACACAGTCAAAAATATTTCTAAAAAGGCAAACCCCTGCATGATCAGGTATTACCGTATAGCATAGAGAAGAAGTCAGAACACCTGGGCTCCATCCCAGCTCCGCCGCTCACACTCACACTCCTAGACATTGCTGACAGTAGTGTTTAGCGTTACTCTAGAGCCTGGACTTTTTCACCTCTAGAACTCAGAATTGTTGAGAAGATTAAGTAAGGTAACTCATGTAAAGCCTTTGCTGCCAAACCTTGACACCCTGATGTTAATCACCATAAGAAGAAAAGTCAGAATCTGATAAAAAGAAAAACACAGGTCTTGCTACCTTATGGATAAATGTGGGGCTATAAAGGCGCATCTGAAAGTCTTGAATTGACTTAGATTCTCTGACACTCAGGCAGCAGGGTAAAGCACAAATCATCATTTGAGTCTTGGGTGCAGGAGAGAAGCAGGAAAGCTCTGTGAGTATCCCAAAAGGAACCAGTGGTATGTACATCAGATAACATGTTAACTACCTATCGCTCTCAAAGAACGCTTTACAGCACATCCGGGACTAGGTATGGCTGCCACAGTGAACTTTGGTAGAAGCTTGAGCTACACAATTTGGATATAGTTCTTTCAAAACCATATAGCCGACTAAGAAATATGGCCTCAATATACAGTCATAAGATTAAAAGTTGTCAAACAAGTAAGCTTGCAGGGTACTGTCATGTGCATTGTAAAAGAAAACCTAGATGACTTAGGTTTGGTTTCCGTCCTCAAGGCCACGTTGATCAGGACGTGTAGAGCGGAAAGGGGAGTAACGGTACCTTAGTAAGGCCGGTTGTATTAACCCCTAGAGGAGATAAAAACTGCCCTGGAATGACAGCGGAAGGGAGGGTCTGTTCTTACACACACCACATTCACACAGCCTCGGGATATGGACACAGATGGCTTCCTGTGCTTGGAATGCACACATCCTCCCCTTTCTACCGGTCTCCTTCTGTTCTGTCTCCTTGTGGAGTTCTTCCCCGATTTGCATCAAGGAGCAGATGGCTATCTGTTGTTTCCCATCTCAGCACCTTGCTTGTCCCCTGTATCTATCATGGTCCAATTACTTATGTCTTTGCTTTGTAGACTTGCTTTGTCTGCCTCGCAATGTAAAACACAAGCTCCATGGAGGCAGGGCTTATGTATGTGGTTGTCCAATGCCATTTAATGTCTACAACGTGCCTGTCTGACACTCAGTGGGCTTTCATCTGTGGGATGAACCAGTGAGCAAGTACAAGATCACATTTGGTTGATAGCATCAAGCCAGGGGCCATAAGAGGTGAGAATCCCTAAGAACTTGATAGAATGTAAAGAGAGGAGCAGCTGGATGCTGCAGACAGAAAGGCAAAAGGCACCCAGCAGGTTTTGATGTAGGATGTCTCATCAGTCCGAGCTCCATCTTTTCGTTTGACATCAAATCGGTATCACTGGTGTGTGTTTACAACTGTGTAAACAACGCACAGCGACTGTTCCCTTTTCATCCCGTGAAAAGTTGTGTAATTGATGGTGTGTCTTCTAATCATCAGTTGAAATGTAGAAATGGAAAAAACAGGTAAATCACTTGTTTAAAAGGCTTTATTTTGATTTTATGTGTACGGATGTTTTGACTGTACATATGTATCTCTACCATGGGCATGCTCAGTGCCCCTGGAGGCCAGAAAAGGACATCAGATCCCCTGGAATTGGAGTTATAGATGGTCGTGAGTCACCGTGTGGGTGCTGGGAATGAAACCCAATCCTCTGAAGAGCACCCACCACTCTTACCCACTGAACCATCTCTCCACCCTGGTAATCCACTTTTGGTGGAACACAGAATACATATGAGAACTGAGCGAGCGGGTGCTACAGAGTCCTGTTGCAACAGGCTTTGCACATATACAACTTTTATAACATTGTCAAGATGGTGAACATAGGCCCACTATACCTAACTAATCAGCAGCGGGAATGAGTTTTGACTGAAATGGACTGATGAGTTTTGACTGAAATGGACTGATACACTCACTCCCAAAAGAGTTGTAAATGTTTCTGTGCAGACAGATACTTTTTCTTGATCATTCATGTGTTTTACACCCCAAGACACAAACTTCCATGTCCAAGGCCGGCTAGACTCTGCCTGGTTGGGTTAGGAGGCAAGGACTGTGACTTCAACTCTTCTAACAATCACTATGTCACAATAGCTCTATCAAGTTTGTGAAACGGGCAAATAAATGCTTACAGAATGCTAAGCTCCTCGCTAACTGTCAAATACATTAAAAATGGCAATTTACTGTTCTTTGGATGAAATTGAGTGTATAATGAGGACGAAAGCAGTGGTAAGAATTTTTTGAAGTCAAAGGGAGTTAATCTAGGAAAAGGCCCCAGGAAGAAGAGTGTTCACTAATTGGAAGCAGGGGAGAGATATCAACTGACAGAGCCGAGGCTTATTCACGCAGTACTTGAGGATTCAGGACATCGTGGCCCTGTTCAACTTCTGTTAGAAAAATGATGAAATGTCTGTGAGCCAAAGACAGAACCAGGAGAATGAAATGAATCAGTGAGCACACAAACAGGGGGAAGAGGGTCATCCCGGGAGCTGAATGTGGCCTGAGTCAGCCATGATTCACTTTTACTGAAAAGGAGTCGTAAGTCAGAAAGCGTGCCTGGGTCCTTCTTTGCGAATAATGGTGTCATCTGGAATGCAGGCAGATCCTTCCCACTCCCGTCACTGCAGGCTCCATGGCACTAAGCATGGGCCTTTTCACAATCCTCTCTGAATCTGAACATCTGACTCTATTGACCTGTCCTTCTAACTGTAGTAAAAGATGCAAAACACAGTTTGCCACCTCAACTACCTTTAAGCATACAGTGCTGTGGCATTAAGACCATTCACATGCCTATGCTACCATCACCACTGTCTACTACAGCGACACTGAAACCCTACACCCAAGAGGCACCACCTCCGTACTTAGCCTCTGGTCATCCAACCTGAGGACCACAGCTCTATTATCTCCATGGCTTTGGCAGTTCTAAGCACTGTTTGTAAACACATCATACATCACTAATTCTTGTATGACTGACCTATGTGGCTTAGCATGATGTCCTCAAGGTTTATCCATTTTGTAACATGTGTTAGTATTTTCTACCCTTTTAAGGCTGAACAATCTGCCATTGTTTCTTATGCAACTTTTTTTTTCTGTTTTGGTTTATTTGAGACAGGGTTTCTCTGTGTAGCCTTGGCTGTCCTGGAACTCTCTCTGTAGCCAGGTTTAAGGCTGGCCTTGAACTCAGAGATCTGTCTGCCCCTGACTTACAAGTGCTGAGACTAACAGTGTGCGCCACCACCACCACCACCTTGCTCCTATGCCACATTTTGGCTATGATCTCTCTGTGTTTTGAAATATTCCCTGGGCTTCTGCAGCAGCACATTTTCCCTGGTTTTCGTTCTACCTTCTTGACATCGACTTCTCTGTCTTCACCCTGTACCTTGGCCTTTCCTTGTTAGAATTCCCTAACACTTCTACCATGCCCATGTCTCCTCTCAACGCTCCTCTTTCCCTACACAGTGGCACCAGGGACCATAGTTCTCTTGTCGATGTTCCCGGGTGTGCAGTTTCCAGTGAGAAAGACTGTATGGCATGGTGGGAGGCGATTGTCCCCATCACGTTAGAATGTCCCCATCATCGGTTAGAACATCCCCATCATTGGTTAGAACATCCCCATCATTAGTGTTGATGAACAATGAATGGGGTTGACAGATGTCTCAGCCAGATTGCTCTCACATCTGGATCCTGGAGCTGAGCATCATTTGAAAAGCATGAGGCCAAAATAAGGCTTGGGAAGCTGATTCGTCCTATGACTTCACAGATAGGAATGGCACAAGAGTCAGCTATCGGGAGACGGATTGCCACAGGGCAGCTGGTATCGGGTTGTCTTTAATAACAGAGATGTATTTGAGGGGAAACTACACTTATCAGGAAAGATGAACACAATTGATACCTTTATCCTGTTGGTGGGGCATGTAATAAATCTTCTGTTTTAGATGATTAAGGTCAAAAGAGCATCTACCCTCTGAAGATTAAGTAAGACTCACCCATTGAGATCCTTTCCTACCAACTCCTTCTCTTTTATTGCATCTCATTCTAGGCCTGGAATCCGCACAAAGTTCTAGAGAAACAAAAAGACTGACAGCCGGGTCTGTGTTCCCTCCTTTTTTTCTTTAATACCAATAGTTTTTGATGAACAACTTCACTCTCAGCTTCATCCACCCTTTAGAAACAGTCTTGGTATACTCCTTCACAGTTACCAGCTGCAGACTTCCAAAGCTTAAAGCATGCAAGAAGGGAACATGTGTTTTCTTTGGGATGGAGCCTGCAAAATGCAAATCATCCATGTGACTAGTCAAACTAAGAAAAACCATGTAACGAGCTCAGAATATCGAGAATGGTTGGATTCAAACATCAGTCAATGTAGCGCTGATAAGACATAATCCTTGTCCTATGAACGTAGCAAATATAGAGCAACAAATGTAGTTAGTACGCTTGCTATAAGTTACTCCTTGTGGTGACGGTGTTTTATGTTTACTTAGGGATACTATTAGAGACAATTTAGCTTTCTCATTGCCCAAGATGATTTGTTAATTAGGCAATCAGGTAAATGCATGACCCAAATTAGACCAGTCAAATGATTGCCCTGAGAAATGTGAATCTTGAGCAGAAAAACAGGTCAAAAGATTGATCTCTCCCCATCCCCACCCCACATTTTCTAGAAACCAAAATCTCTGTGGCTACCTTGGTTCTTAATTTTTCTTTGGTTACTGAGCTGGGCTTTCTAACCCATGAGCTACTAGCACACCAAATGGAAAATTTCCATTCTGCCTACTTAAGCTAGTTCCCTTTATTGCCAGTTAGTATTTTCCTCTTGAATACTTACAAGTGCCAGGCTCCACTGTAAGGTTTTTGTGTGGATGGTTGTATCATTCAATTATTTAAACAGCCTTTCAATTATTATTCCCATTGGACAGATGAAGATGAGTCTTAGAAACAAATAAGTAACTTGTCAAAGGGTACACAGCTAGGCAGACCTGGAACTGAGGTTTGGGTTCAGGTGATATGACTCCCAACCTTCAGCATCTAATCTCTGGGAATAATTCTTAGGAAAACTCATTAAATGGGTCTTTGGATCACTAGGTGATGGGGATAGATGTGAGAAATTGAGAAGATGGGGGTTATTCTACTGAGTAAAGTAGTAGAATTTGGGGAGTCATTTTCTCACATTCAGAAAAAGTAAACATGAGTGCCTGAAATTCAATGAAGGCTGTAGATAGTAGAAAGAGTGTTGTGGAATATTAGTTGAAGATGTGTTACATTTATTTATGCAGTGGAACATTTGTGTAATGATGCAAAAAATGTGCTGCATTCTTTTATGTTGCATTTGTTTAACTCTGTGAAGCTGTGTTACTGTACCTGTCTAAAACACCCGATTGGTCTAATAAAGGGCTGAACGGCCAATGGCAAGGCAGGAGAAAGGATAGGCAGGCCTGCAGGCAGAGAGAATATGTAAAAGGAGAAATCTGGGAGGAGAAAATCAAGGAGTGAGAAAAGAAGAGGCCAGCCACCCATCCACAGAGCCAGACATGGAATAAGAAGGAAAGAAAAGATATACAGAAACAGAGGAAGGTAAAAGCCCAGAGGCAAGAGGTAGATGGGATAATTTAAGTTAAGAAAAGCTGGCTCCTGCCAAACTAGTGGAAAAACATGAACTGTGAACCAATAGCTGTAGAGCCCCTATGGAACTGGACTAGGCCCTCTGGATAGGTGAGACAGTGGTTTAGTTTGAACTGTTTAGGGGTCCCCAGGCAATGGGATTGGGATCCGTCCCTGGTGCATGAGTGGGCTTTTTGGAGCAGGCTTTTTGGAGTGCCTATGGTGGGACAGCTTGGACAGCCTTGGTGCAGGTGGGAGGTGGTTTAGACCTGCCTCAACTGAATGTACCAGGCTCTCCCCATGGGAGACCCTGACTTGGAGGAGGTGGGGATGGAGGATGGGTTGAAGGGGAAGGCGGGGGGGGGGGGGGGGGAGGAGAAGAGGCTCTGTCGTTGGTATGTAAAATGAATAGAAAATTTCTTAATAATAAAAATAATTTTAAAAAAGAAGAAAAGAAAGAAAGAAAGAAAGAAAGAAAGAAAGAAAGAAAGAAAGAAAGAAAAGCTGGCTACAAACAAGCCAAGTTAAGGCCAGGCATTTATAAGTAATAGTAAGTCTCTGTGTGTGTTTATTTGGGAGCTGGTTGGCAGCCTCCCTCCACAAAAGAGTAAAGAGTAAACAGCCAACAATGAAAAGACAGAGCTTTTGTGATGGAAAGAGACACCAAAACATCCATTAGAACGTTTTCCAGCGTAAATAAGAGAAAATGTGCTCAAAAAAGAGCAGTGTCTGAACAGTCCGGACGCAGGAGTGCTCAAGATGAAATATTCTAGCAGGCCAACGGTAAAGGTCAGCTTTCCTCACCATCATTCTTGTTTGACTGTGTGCTGTCTTTGTCCATGGGGAACAGCAATTGCAGGCATGCATCCGCTCTGAACAAGACAGTGCTGGGAGAGAGCGGCCATCTTGGGAGAAGAGATGTTTTTCTAGAAAGAACTCAAAAGATTCCCTTTCATAACTCTTTAGCCAGGGCACATGGCATATCCATGCCTCAACCAACCAGTGCCTGGCAAAATTGCTAGGACCAGACAAGGTGCAGCTCTCAGGGTGGGATTGTTCTTGCTTCCTGTGAAAGTCAAAGTTTTACAAGGAAGAAAGAGGCAAACAACAAAATGTATGTGTCTAGTAAGAGGCTCTTTGAAGGGTGTGAGCTTTCCAAATGCTGATCAATATCAGAGGCTCCAAGGTCAGAAAGCCTGAGACATTAGCACCTGGGAGGCAGAGCCAGGCGGATCTCTATAGGTTCAAGGACAGCCAGGGCTACATAGAGAAACCCTGTCACGAAAAAAAAATATTCTGTTAAAAAAAAAACTTAAAGGAAGAGAAATTCTTGATATTTGGATTATGTATACACTTAAAAGGTCACAGCCCAAGATATACACAGGAAGTGACGTAGGTAGTAATACAGCAGGAACCCAAAAGAAAGAAAATCCACAGTGAATTAGAGGCCCCCCAAAAGATAGCCTTAAAGGGGGTTTGAGAATCAGTTAGGGAGGACAGAGAGAACATTCCAGATAAAACAATAAGACCTCAGTTGTGGAATCAAGACCATATAAAAGATGGGGAAATTCCATTAGGGTTATTAATGATGCCATTGAACAGAAAGCTAGTTCTATTTCTGTAGGGTTTTTTTTCTTTTTTAAATCAAGTCATAATGGAGTCGCTAGTTAAAAATTATAGTGAAGGGCTGGCTCAGCAGTTAACGGCATTTGTTGTTCTTTTGGAAGACCCTGATTTGTTACCCAGCACCCAGTAGCTGCTCACAACCATATATAACTCCAGTTCCAGGGGATCCAATGCTTTCTTCTTACCTCTGTGGGCCCCAGGCATACACATGGTGCACAGACAGATATCCACGCAAGCCAAGCACTCATAGAAATAAGATAAAATAAATCTAATTATTGGATAAAAATAGTTATAATAGGAGCTGGAGAGGCGGCTCTGTGAGTTTGTACAAGCACACATAAGGACCTTAGTTTAGAGCTCCAGAACCTACTGACAAAACCTAGTCAAGTGGTGTGTCCTGGGAGTCTCCCCACTGCAGATGGAGAAGTGGAGGTGGGGGGTGAGCTGGGGGTGGTCATCCCTGGGGCTTGCTGGCCGGCTGGTGTAATGAGCTCTAGTTTCAGTGGGAAATCCTGTCTCAATAATTAGAAATGACTGTCTCAAAAATATCCGGCCTCAAAAATAAAATAAAATAAAATAAGGTGCAGAGTGACAGAGGAAGACATCTGACATTGATCCTTAATCTCTGCATTGTGGCGCACACGTACATGAATACACCACACACACATGCGCACACACCTGCACACACACACACACACACACACCTGAACACACACACATGCATACATAGCACACACACATTTTTTTTTAAAGTTACAACAAATAGAGACTCAAATTCAAAGCATTGTAGTTATCCAAATTTGTTAATTTGCTGAAATCTATGGCAGCAATTTTTTTTTTAAAGTAATTTTGTTTTGCTTTGTTTTTGAGACTTGGTTTACCGTGTAACACAGGCTAGCTTTCAAACTCTTGATCCTTTTGCCTGGGTCTCCTGAGTGTCTAAAGACCATAAATGTTCATATTAAATCATAAAATAATAAGAAAAATAGTAGCTTCGCATGGAAAATTAATCTAAGCATAATTTATAAGAATGATATTACATGTTCAAAATAGCTTATCTATAAAATCAGTTTATATATCCAGTCATTGGTCAATACTTTTTTTTTTCTGAAATCTGTAAGGTGTGAGGTCAAGCAAAACAATGTTAAACAAACACTTTTTTTGTTAACTCTTTGGGGGCCCTGCCACCCAGCTCCCAAATAAATACATGGAGGCTCATTCTTTCTTATGAATGCCCAGTCTTAGCTTGGCTTATTTCTTGCCAGATTTTCTTAACTTAAATGATCCTGTCTACCTTTTGCCTCTGGGCTTTTATCTTTCTCTGTTCTATATACGTTTCTTTACTTCTTACTTGGTGGCTTGCTGTGTAGCTGGGTGACTGGCCCCTGGTGTCCTCTCTCCTTCTCCTCAATCTCTTATTTATTCTCTCTGCCCACCAGCACCACCTATTACTCTTTCCTGCCTAGTTATAGGACATTCAGCTCCTTATTAGGCCGATCAGGTGTTTTAGGCAGGCACAGTATCACAGCTTCACAGAGTTAAACAGATACAACATAAAAGAATGCAACACATCTTTGCATCATTAAACAAACCTTCCACAGCATGAACAAATGTAACACATCTTCAACCAATGTTTCACAACACAAACATGTCTCTGACTAAAAGCTATTGAAAGTTATTACATATGTTTTCTGAGAACCTCATAAAACAAACAGTTCCAACAGAGAGCTGACCTTAGGGGACTATAAAGGCCAATGAAGGTAAACTTTCAAAATGGGAAGGTGGTGGTTTGAATAAGAATGGTCCCCATAGACTTGAATATGTTTAAATGCTTGGTCCTCAGCTGGTAGAACTGTTTGGGAAGGATTAGGAGGTGTGGCCTTATTGAAGGAGGTGTGTCTCTGGGAGTGAGGGCTTTGAGGTTTCAAAAGCTGACCACGTTTCCAGTTTGTCTTCTTTCTCTGTCTTGTACTTGCTGCTACAGTACTGTAGACAGCTACTGCTCTAGAACCATGTCTATGGACCTGCTGCCATGCTCCCCACCATGACGGTCATGGACTCACCCTTTGAAATTGTAAGCCTCAATAAACTCTTCTTTCTAGAGTTTCCTTGGACATGGTGTCTGTTCACAGCAAATAGAGAAGAGAGAGCCACCAAAGGTTTTCACGCACAAGTGGCCCCACTAGTGGTTACTCTAACTGCCTCATCCAGGGTAGATCGGAAGGTGGAGAGACACAAGACAGGGGGCCCGTCAGGAGACAGGTAAGAGTCTGAGCATAGCACAAAAAGGATCTGAGAGGAAGTGTGCTCCATGAAGAAAGAGAAGAGATGGTTGGGGCTCTGCACTGGCTCTTCACACTCTTGGCGCCAGCCCTGGTTCACACAGCCAGAAGCACATTAGGGGCGGTCTTCAAAGCTCAGCTAACACACTCCCGGACCTGAACATTTCCACAGCCCTCCTAACTACTGCTCCATCTCACTCTTGGTATTCACTCTGCCACCGTTCCTTGACTGTTTCCACTGTGTAGAAAATGTGTTTTGTCTGCTGTGAGAAACCGAAATCTGAGGTATTTGGCTAACATAAAGAGACCCTAGGTTCAAGGGGTCCCAGTACTACAGAAAAAGGGGAGGGGAAGAGCAATAAACAGATAATGTCCTAAGACCAGAAGAGTATTTCTTCTTTACTCAATGAGAAGCCTGACTCAAGTCTGATTTGGTAACTCAATACTGTTATCTACAAGGCAGATTCCACCCTGCTTCCTCAATGAGTCAGAAGCATGTTGATTGTCAGCCAGGTGTCACCACTATAGGAGCTACCCTTTATTCAAAGGCATGTGAGGTAAAATCGAAGAGAGGGACATAAATAATGGCTTTTCTCTTTCCTTGGAGAATAAAATCTTTTCAGTGAATCCTCAGACAACTTCTCAACGTCTACTGATCAACACATGCCTGCTCCCATCCCTGTCACTGGCAAAGGAAAATGGGTTTACCGTGATTGGTGGAGACCAAGCGTCACTCATTCCACGCGCTGGTCACATGTTTCTAAACCAAGTTGGAGGGGGGCGGAGATTGGTTCACAGGCAAGAAGAGGGAAAGGTCTTGGAGCCACCGGCTTTAGAGTGTTTGGCGTGGAGTCTGCGTGCGTGCGGCAATTCATCCTGCCCCAAATGATCACTTCCTAGCCAGTTCCTGACACCCACCATCACTACTTCCATCCCCTACCCTCCCTCTTACTCTACCAGGAAGGTCCAGGCAAGATTTATCCCGGGATCTGAAGCAAGCAAGATGTAGACTGTCATTACGCTGGAGTGTAAGAGCACTAGCTTGCTTAGCATGCAGAAACCTTGATTTCCACCTGCAACACCACAGCTACAGCCTTGCCTGGGTCCTCAGGAGGAAGCTGGCCTACAGGGCAGGATGTTAGTGAGGTCATTTGAATCTCTGCTGCTAGTTTTGCCTTATATGTGAAGATCTGGGAATGCGAGCTTGTTTGCAATCCCTGGAGTCTGTCAAGTGTTGGGTTTGAAGGGGGTGGATAATATAAACACGGAGGATTAGGCGAGAACAGTTTGAGGAGGAGCGGAAAGAAAAGTAGAGGATTGCCAGCATCTCCGCAGATGACAGAGTCTTTGTCAGCCGCTCTCATTATGACTGCTTTTCTGTGGTTCATTTCACATTAAAATTTCCCTCAGCATTTGGCATGGATAAACCTTGGCAATGTCTTTTTGAAAAAATAATTATCATGTTTTTTTTTTTTTTTCTTCCCTGTTAAAGCCAAGCAGAATTTTAAAGATGGCTGCACTCTGGAGTATTCATTAGGAAAATCTCTTGGGCGGTTACGAAGTGAAGGTCATTAGAGCTTCATCAAGCAACTGATTTCACTCATTGGCCCCTCTTTTCAGCTACGGCTTTGATTGTTCTTTATTCCCATACTTCTAATTATCGTAAATACAAAAGCAACGCATCTCCTTATTTTAAAGAAGTTTTTATTGCACGGTCCCTTCCATATACAGAACCTAGATTTAAATACATCCAAGGTATGAAAACAGAAGGCTTACTACGTGAGGGAAAGGAAAGGAAACAGTGGGGGAAGGGGGCCAAAGGAGGGTGATGGGAGGGCGCATGTAGCATGTCATAAAAACATGCGTTATTTTTGTAGGCTTGAGAAAAAATTCTTTGCTTTGTTCCAACCTGAGGCTGAGCTGCTTTGTCCTTACAAACCTAATGTGTCCATTAACCTTCATGCCCTAGGATTTGTTTTTAATTTTTCCGGAGGGCTTGTGACTAATCGGGACTAACTCTCTCTGACCTGGTTTTTCTATAATAGGCCATTTATGTATCATCCCAACTTGTGTTTATCCTGGGGCTTTTTTACGTGTGTCAGATAAAATGTATAAGGAAACTGGACTTAATTGAGAAACACAAGGAAGAAAAGTCTTTAATTAAAGGGTGACTTCATCTCTCCTGCCTGTCTTTCATACACACACACACACACACACACACACACACACACACACACACACACACCACAGTTTTCTGGCTACCCTGGATTACTCATCCTTTACAATAAGAATACCTCATGCCTCCATCTTTTTTGCTAATTATAATCTTTTGCATACAGCTCTCTCTGGATTGCTCTCTGTCCAGTTCCATTTCATCCTTCAAGTTCTTTTTTCAAAACTCGCCTCAGCAGACCTCCCTTTCTGTCTCTGTGGGTATTTAAATCCCCCCTAGTCTCTGCGTTCTTTGTAATAACTTGGAAATTGTCACATGTTAAAGATTGTCATGCTGTGCCAAACTAGTCCCAGCACTTCCAATCAGGCTTTAACCTTTGGAGTCTAGGAACCAGGCAGGACATTGCCTGCAGGTCAATGCCATCCCCAATACTGCATTGACATGTCAGTTGCAGGGACACCAACATCTGCCCTCAGGGTGTGTTTGTAATGTGCTTGAGGCATCACAACTGGGGCCACAGAGCGCCATGTGACCCCAATGTGCTTCCTTTTCCGCACCCGTCTATCATGTCTTGCCAGACTGTGAACTTGATGAACAGGGGGCTCGACATCACAACTTGGAAAAGGCACACACTTCAGTGTCTCAAGCAGCCAAGGTGAGAGCTGTGTTAAAGCACCCATTTGTTTTCTTGGAGACTTGGTGCTCAAGCATTTAAAAACAAAACAGAGGCTCCAACAATTGTTCCCTGGTGGAAGATTTCCTCAAGAACAAATGGTTCACAGAAAAGAAAAAAAAAACAAAAACAAAACCTAAATGACTCTTGAGAATCTGAAGTTATGTTTGATGCTGCTCATAACAGGACAAGTATGGCCTTTATTTTTGATGGGATATTGTGTTCCATCAACCAAAAGTCGGAAAGCAAAGCTTCCAAAAGCCAGAAAGCAAAGCTTTTGTCAGCACACTAACAGATACTTTTTTTTTCTTTTCCACTTTTCTAGACAGAGTTTCTCTGGGTAGTACTGGCTATTCTGTAGCTTGCTCTGTAGGCTAGGCTAGCCTTGAATTCATAGAGATCCTTCCACCTCTGCCTTCCAAGTGCTGGGATTAAAGGTGTGTGCCACCACTGCATGGTACTAACAGATACTCTTATGCAGACTTACACACTCTTTGAGCTAGCATTATTTCTAGAAATATATATATATTGTCACAGTTTTTGCCAACTTGATATAAACCTACACATACCTTTGAAGAGGGAATATCAATTGATGATTAGCCTTCATCAGAGTGACCTATGGACATGTCTATGGAGTCATTTTCTTTAAAGGTGGTTGATGTGGAAGGCCCAGTCCACTGTGGGTAATTTCAATACCCAGGCAGGTGGGCCTAGATTGTATAGCTGAGCCAGCCAGTCAGCAGCATTTCTTCATGGTCTCTGTTTCAGTTCCTGAATCCAGGTTCCTGCCTGGAACTTCCTTGATGGTAGACTGTGTAACCTGTAAGTCATTCCTCAAGTTGCTTGGTGATAGCAATAAAAAAAGGAAAAAAGGGGTTGGGGATTTAGCGCAGTGGTAGAGTGCTTGCCTAGCAAGTGTAAGGCCGTGGATTCGGTCCTCAGCTAAAATAAAATAAATAAATAAATAAATAAATAAAAAAGAAAAGAAAAAAAGCAACCTAGGACAGAAATGTATGAAATACCAAAGTATGTATTATGTTACTCAGGGAAACAGCCTGAAGTTTCATTTAATAGTGGAATGAATGAATAAATTATGGTATATCCCCAGATGCATGAACTGGCTTTTTGGAGCCCATTCCCTGTGGTGGGATACCTTGCTCAGCCTTGAAACATTGGGGAAGGGCTAGGCTCTCCTTCAACTTGGTATGCCAGACTTTGTTGACCACCATGGGAGGCCTCACCCACTCTGAGGAGTGGATGGGGGTAGAGTGGGAGGGAGGTGAGGAGGCAGGAGAAAGGGAGGGAGGGGGAACTGGGGTTGGTATGTAAATTGGAAAAAAATTAATAAATAAACATATTTAATAAAAAATTATGATATATGTGCACATTAGAATATGATTGTCTTAGGTAGGGTTTCTATTGCCATGAACAGACACCATGACCATGGCCACTCTTATAAAGGAAAACATTTAATTGGGTGGCTTACAGTTCAGAGGTTCAATCCATCATCATCACGGTGGGACATGGTGGCATGCAGACAGACATGGTGCTGGAGGAGGAGCTGAGAGTCCTGCATCTTTGATCCACAGGTAGGGGGGGAGTGGTCCGACTGTCACACTGAGCAAAGCTTGAGCAAAGGAGACCTCGAAGCCCTCCCCCACAGTGACACGTTTCCTCCAACAAGGCCAGACAGCCTAATAGTGTCGCTCCCTCTGAGCTTATGTGGGCCAATTACATTCAAACCACCACAATTATGCAACCAGCACTTTGTGGGAGATTGACATATGTTCCTGTAATGCAATCCCCAATGTGTGTTAATAGAAGATCCTAAGGGATTCTAGGGACGCATGTATGGTATGTTGGTTAGCTTTTGGTCAAATTTACACAAGCTAGAGTCATTTGGGAAGAGAGACTCTCAATTGAGAAAATGCCTCCATGAGGTTGGCCTATAGGTAAGTCTGTAGTACGTTTGTCTTCATTAGTGGTGTATGTGAGAGGGCCCAGCTCCATTGTGATAGGCTGTGCCACTCCTGGGCTGGTAGCCCTGAGTGCTGTAAGAAAGCAGGCTGAGCAAGCTATGAAGGGAGCAAGCAGCACTCCTCCATGGTCTCTGCATCAAGTCCTGCCTTCAGTTTCCTTCCTTGAGTTCCTGCTCTGACTGTTCTTCATGATGGACTTAGTAAGTGAATATAAACCTTTCTCCCCAACCCTTTTGGTCACAGTGTTTTATCATAGTAATAGAAACCCCAGCTAAGACATATGGGAAGGAGGTTTTAATATTGGTCCTATTTTATCATTTTGTGCTATTATTATTATTATTATTATTATTATTATTATTGGTGGTGGGGACTAAACCTAGGGCCTCATGTTTGCTTAGGCAAGTGTTCTTTCTCAAACATTCAGTTGAATCTCAGTTCTCTTCCCACGTATTTTGAGACATGCTCTCATTAAGCTGCCTAGGCTGGTTTTGAACTCACTCTGTAACCCAGGCAGGCCTTGAACTCGTGATTGTCCTGCTTCTGCCTTGCAAGTAGCCTGGATAAGTCACACATAAAAAGAGTGTCTCTTCCCTAACACTAAGCATAGGGTTTATCATTCATTGACTGTTCAGATTTCCTAGAAAATAAGTTTGGGGCTACGCAGTCAGCATTTCAGAAGACCATCCCAGGGAACCAGGCATGAAGAGAGGCAGGGAGGAAGAAAAGGGAGTGAATATCAGATGACACTCGCTGGCCTCAGCTTCACAGCAGAGATGATTGTTTAGAAAGCACAGCATTTGGAAATAGCCCAAGGTTAGTTGATGGATCGTTTATCTGCTGGATCCTCCAAGTCCTCACTGGGTAAATTCTGCTGCTCTGTGTGTGTGTGTGTGTGTGTGTGTGTGTGTGTGTGTGTGTGTGAGAGAGAGAGAGAGAGAGAGAGAGAGAGAGAAAATAACTTTTAGCTACTCCAGGAAGCTTCTGGCCAAGGCAAAGCCCCCAAAGTCCCATTTAGCTAATATGGAAGGACTGGAGTAGCTGGGCTGTTACTCTGTTGGTAAGGTGCTCACTTGGCATGCACGAAGCCCTGGTTTCCATTCCCAGCACAGCATAGAACAGCAAGGTGGCAAAGGCCTGTAACCCCAGCATTTGTGAGGCAGAGGCAGGAGGATCGGAAGTTCAAAGTCATCCTGTGCTACATAGTGAGTTCCAACCCAGCTTGGGCTACATGAGACCATGCTGCAAAAAAAGGTATGAATTGAGCCAGGTGGTGGTGGTGGTGCACGCCTTTAATCATAGCACTCAGGAGGCAGAGGCAGGCAGATCTCTGAGAGTTTGAGGCCAGCCTGGTTACACAGAGAGTTCCAGGACAGCCAGGACTACACAGAGAAACCCTGTCTCGAAAAACAAAACAAACAAACAAACAAATAAAAACAAAAAAGGAAAATATGAATTGAAGTCACTATTCTGGATGATGTGCAGAAAATTTCAGAACACCCAATAAAGAATTCTCCTAGAGTTAGTGTAAAAACACAAACTTAAAGAAGAATGTAGAGATTAGGAAACAGCATTGCATAACAAACAGCCTAGGATGTGCTTCCTTGGTAAATAACTAGTTTTCAAGACACAGAGAGATAATGCACATTACAAGGTCCTTGAACTGCATTTGACCCCTGAATACAACTTTAAAAGGAGAACAGAATTGGTTAAGTCCATTTAGAACGATAGCCTGGTCTTGGTCCAAGCTCTTAAAGCCTGGGACACAATGTGTAGACTCTTAAAAATAATAATGACACTGGGGTGTTTCAGACAAGTCAGGAGAGGAGGAAGGGACTGTATTATGCAAGGCTTTCAAATCTTTGGTAAAATACTCAAATTTTCTTCTTAAATCAAATGGAAGTCATTAAAATGTTTGAGTAGAGTTTCTTACTGCTCTGTTAGGAATATTTGGGAAACAGAATCTAATAAAAAATGTTTCCAACACACTCCTAACCCCTTGCTAAATCAGAAAACATCTCCCCACATGGAAATGTCTGTGATGAGCTGACCAAAATCTGGAGGAGCTAATTTCCCTAGAAACAGATTTGATGTATTTCTGGAGTTTCATAGATCATCAGGGGGCTGTTCATGAAAAAAAAAATCTTAACTTCGGGCTCTTGATCTCGTCTACAACGTAAGTGTTTTAAAGAACTGAATAGTTAAGGGACGCTGAAGAGTAAGCCTTCAAAGTCTGAACCTAGATTTTGGTCAGAAGAAAACTGTAAATCACTGGCCCCTGAATGGGAGGTGGTGGCGTTCATCAGCTGCATCTTAGACTCAAGCTGCAGTCACATAACATCACATCCTCTTCTCTCCGCTATCAGTGAGATGCAACAGGAAACTGACGAAGGTACTAGGCAGCTTCCTTTCTGTTGGGACCGGCCTGGCTTCCTCTGCAGCTTGCGCCCAGCTGATTGTAAAGGAAAATCTGCAGATGCCAGCCCACTTCCTCCAGCTGGATCAATACCAGCAGGAGGAAGGAAAAACAAGTTTCTTAGATTAGTCAGTTTCCCTTTGCAGCTGAAGTTGCTGTAGAGCTCCTGGGCACCTGCTCTTTACAGTGTTTCTCAGCTTTAAACAAAGAGAGGCATGGTAAGGACTTTTCCAAAAGTGCACACTGCCTTATGTAAGTCTATGGGAAATCTTCGGTTGACTCAGGGGAAGCCTACCCATATCGAAACAACCTACTTAATGTAGAACCTTGGGTTGGTACATGGAAAGGCTATTCCTACAGAAAAATCTACTTGGTAAGCTTTAATTAATTAATCAATTAATTTCTTTGGTAGCGGTGCTAGGAATGATCCCAAGACCTTGCTTGTGTTTTAGGCAAGGACTCTGCCCTGAGCTATATCCACCAGGGGATGAATGTTTTAGTCAAATGCTCTGCCACTGAACCCTTGGTTTTTCCTGATTCATGGGCTCAATATGTAGCCCAGGCCAGCCTCAAATACATAAAATGCTGGGATGGTAAGCATGTCAACCATACTAAGTTCGAAAAGGTGTCCTGTCCCCCGCCCTCCCCCCTGCCCCAGACAGGGTTTCTCTGTAGCTTTTGGAGTCTGTCCTGGAACTCCCTCTGTAGACCAGGCTTGGTCTCGAACTCACAGAGATCTGACTGCCTCTGCCTCCCGAGTGCTGGGATTTAAGGTAAGAGCTACCACCACCCCCACGTTCAATAAGTTTTTAATTGTCCTTTGATTTCAATAAAACTCATTATTTGGGGGAAAAAGACCCTTACTGATAACTCTAATGAGTACGGCCAACAGCCAAGTTATTTTGCTCTTGTCTCAGCATGACTAGCAAGGAATTGTTTCCATGGAGAACATTTATTCGGAGTAAACAGGAGAATCAAATTAGTTTAGGAAAGTGAGAGGATCGGACTACTTTGAAGAGCAGGAAGTTCTGTCTGGTGTTCTAGCACACTGTCTGCCCAGTTGCAGGGTTTGAGATAAATGCTGACTGAAATACTGAAAGAAGACTCTGCATGGCTTACTCGGTAGAAGTCACTCACTTTGAAGACGTGAGTTATCACTTGAGTATCACTTCTCATGTTGGATGTGACGGCACACATCAGTATTCGCAGCACTCAAGAGGCAGGGGTGGGAAGATTGAGTTTGAGGTCAGTCTGAGCTATGTAACAAGAATCTAGCTCAAAAACAAACCAACAAAACAAAACAAAACAAAAAACAAACCTGTGTCTAGAAGGGCTTGGTAGCTTAGAGTGATCACTGCTATTGCAGAGGACCCGAGTTCAGTGGCCCACCACCAGCTCCAAGTCCAGCTCCAGTGGGATCCCATGCCTCTGGCCTCTTCCTCAAGAACATGCTCTCATGTATTCATACCTACCAGCATACAAATAATTTAAAGGAAATTTTTAAAAAAAAGTAGAAAACAAAACCACCACAAGTCAAAATTTCCTCCGTGAACTTAACAACGTGGAATTACGATATTGCTATGGAATTCACACTGGGTGAGACTAAATTAATTTATCAGATGGACCATTTCCTCATCGCATGCTATTTCCTCTCATGCTAGCCTCTTGCCTTGAATTTCTTTATGAAAATTTCCTCAATTCCAGCAGTTCGTAGCTAGTCTTAAAACAAGACTTCCATAGAGCTCCCTCTTCTGTATTTATAGGATTGTATGCAGCCTCCTTTAGCTCAATCATAAATGGGATCACCAAAGTGGAGAACAGGATGAAGAGAACAGTTTAGAAGAATGAATCTTTGCTACACAAAGGGACTGCAGACCAGTCGGTTCTGAAAAGAAACACGGTCAGAACTCCTGGTCGCTTCTAAGCAGTTGGAGCAGCTCCATATTTAAAAGCGTCAGAAAGGCAACAGATTTGCGGGTGCTCTGGCATTCTCCTGGTTTTTTTCCTAGAGACTAATTATCTGTTATTTAGCAGACTTGCTAATATACCGTGGAGTTCTCCAAGCAACTTGATGGCTCAGCTAGCAGATGCGTTATTAAATAGCAAACAAACAGAAAGGACTTGCACATGAATAATCTTTGCCAAAGGATCTGTAGACTTTTTTTAAACACTCACAAGAGAAATGGACCTTTGATTCACAGAGATAGCTCACTATTTCATGGATGTATGTGGTGCCAGGGATTGAATGCAGGGCTTTGAGCCCGCTAGGCAGCTAACATTGAGCTATACCCCAAATCAATAGATCTTGTCTCCAAGGAGGTGAGTATACCACTTCATTTAAAAAAAAAAAACAAAAAAACAACAACTTAATTTACAGATCATTTTACAGAGTCAGTAAGATGGTTTACATTACCATCATTCATAGATACCGTTATGTGTTTTAATAATGGAATCTGGGTGATTTTTGTCTCCACAAAATTTGAGATAAAAATTGAGTATGTCATTAATGTAATAAGGGCAAGATTTTATTCAATCTTATATTCAGTTAACTGAATTGATTTATTTTTTAAATTTAGACTTCAATGGACCACAAACCCTGTGAAACTGTCTTAGCTCTTTTTGGGTTCCAGCCCCTGCCTGCTCTGTGACACTTCCTCAGGTGTTGACACCAGGGTGCTCTGTCATAAACCTCCTGCATGGGGGGGAGTGGTACGGGACACGTGACGGGGGGGGGGGGGGGGGGGGGCGCGAGGGGGGACGGGACGACACGACTCTGTCTCCGTGCCTACCTGCCAGGAAACTCACAAGGCTGCTTGAATGCAGCTCTGGCAAGGCAGATGGAGAGGGGAAAGGTCACATAACATGCCAAGAATGGCTGAAGAGCAAGCTAGAAATATGAAAAAAAAGGGGGGGGGTTGTGAAACACAGTGAGTACATGGATGGATTCAAATCCTAGCCCGCTGACACACTTGTGAGAGCAGGGTGAATTTTCTAATCTGTGTGTTTTCTCTTGTCTGTCAAATGAGACGACTAACAGGCTTGGGGGAATTAGATGAACTGATGGAAATGCATCAGTTACTTTTCTCATTGCTGGGACTGAGAATATGACAAGAAACAGCTGTAGGAAGCAAAGGCGTTTTTTTGGGGGATCACAGTTGGAGGAGATACAGTCCATCAGGGCGGGGCAGGCGCGGTGGCTGGAGTGGCTGGCCTTCTGGTGGTGTCTCCAGTTAGAAAACAGTGAACAGGAAATGGGGGCGGGAGTAGGGAGCCTCCAGGCCCATCTAGTGATGTAGTCCCTCCAGCCAGGCTCCTAAAGCTCCCACAACAGCTCCGGCAGTTTGGACCAAGTGTTCACACATGGTAATCAGGAACAGTTCGTATGTAAGTTACAACAATAAGTAAGTGCCTGGCTTACCATCAAGGTGATACCGATGTATTATTTATTATTATGCTTGGCTCATCATGCATGTGAACGATTATTATGTAAGAGGGAGGATTTGACCCATCTGGAGTGGCATTATAGGGATCAATGGTGAGAACCAGTTCATTTTATTTTGACTCCAGGATGGCACCTATACAGGAAAGTGGTGGGCACTGTCACTATGAAACAGGAGTGCATTCCCCTACCCCAAATTAGAATTTCCTCAGGAATCTCATGCCCACAGAGGGAAATGTTGAATCCCTGGTACCAAGTAGGAATTTGCCTCCCAGGAAGAGTTCACAGGGCTCTGAGGGCCAACTCAGACACCTACTGACATATCCATATCTCTTTTGTTCATTTGTTCTTTGAAAATATAACACTGATACGGGAAAGAGAGAGAGAAACTAGGAGCCTTTCTATTCTAGGTATAGCCAAGCCATAAATAAGTCGGTTTTCTAGCTGAGAATGTGGCTCTGTGGGGAAAGTGCTTGCCTAGTCCTCATGAAGCCCTGGGTTTGATCCTTAGTGCCACTTAAAACCAGACAGAGTGATACAGGCCTTTAATCCCAGCACATGGGAGGTGGGGCAGAAGGATCAGAATGTCAAGGTCATCCCTGGCTAGCAAGTTTGAGGCTAGCCTGGGCTGCAAAAAAAAAAAAAAACAGCTCTCAAAAAATGAAAAGGTCCATTTTTTTTTCCTTTACCAATTTCTGTCTCCTCGTTTCTTTTAAAATCCAGAGGAACCAAGGCAACGGGCTTGTGGACCCCAGTGTCTGGTGATGACGAGAGCCTGGAGTTCTGAGGTATGAACAGGCTAGGGTGTGGAGCTGAGCTAGAGTGGACACTGGGCAGTCAAACCCTAGTTCTCCCGCTGCCTCCCCTCTGTGATCAGATTTGTTTGCTTTCCTCTTGCCCTAAACGGAAGGCTTGAAGTGTGTGTGTGTGTGTGTGTGTGTGTGTGTGTGTGTGTGTGTGTATATGTGTGTGTGTATGTGTGTGTGTGTGTGTGTGTATGTGTGTATGTGTGTGTGTATGTGTGTGTGTGTGTGTGTGTGTGTGTGTGTGTGTGTGTTGGTTAAAATTATGAAGTGAAGCAAAAATGTCTCTCTCTTCTGTCTTCTGTTATATTTTTTTCCACATTTTACTTTTGATGAACATGAACTGGTTGTCCACGTTAATGGGGTTCAGTCCCTTGTTGCCATAGGTGTACATTACTCATTAGATGTAACCATACCTTATCTAAACTGTGGTAACATTATTATTCTCCATTCAGCTTGGATTTCTTTGTTGTTACTTCCACATCTGAGAGAGAACACATGGTACTTGTCTTTCTGTGTCCGGCTTATTTCACTCAACATCATGTCTTCCAGTAATATCCATTTTGCTTCAAGCAACAGAATTTCACTTTTTATGGCCAAAAAACAATCTGTATTTACCACATTCCCTTTATCCATTGATTCATTGATGGACTTTTAGACTGATGAAATAGCTTAGCTATTGTGCATAATGCCACAATAAATACAGCATGCAAGGGTCTCTTTAGTATGGTTATTTCATTCCCTTCAGATATATACCCAGAAGTGGGACAGCTCAATAGAGCTCTTTTTAGTTTATTTATTTATATTTATTTATTTATTTATTTATTTTCATTTTTTTTTTTCCAAGACAGGCTTTCTCTGTGTCTTTTTTTTTTTTTTTTTTTTTTTGCCTGTCCTGGATCTCACTCTGTAGACCAGGCTGGCCTCAAACTCACAGAGATATGCCTGGCTCTGCCTCCCAAGTGCTGAGATTAAAGGCTTGTGCCACCACTGCCCAGCTCTTTTTTTAAAAAATATTTTTAATTTTTTAAAAATTTTCATCTTTTAGTTTTATGTTTAAACCTCCATACTGTTTTTCACTGGAATAATCTGAATATTATTAACACTGTTAAAAGGGTCATACATAAAGTTAGTTATATACTTTGGTCAATCTCCATTAAAATGCTAATAATATTCTTTAGCCAAAACAACAACAAAAATACACTGAACCCTAAAATGTATATAGAAATATAAAAGACCTCATGTAGTTTTGAAAAAAATCAAATCTAAGGGAACAGGAGATTGGACACACTGAGTAGAGAGTATTGATGTGCAAATCTTAGGACCAGAATTTGGATGGAAAGGATCCACATAAAATGTGTGCCAGTCTGTGTCTATAATGCCACCACCAGGCACGGGGAGATAAGAGGATCCCCAGGTGTTGCCAGATAAGCCAGTCTGGCTGAATTGGAAAGCTCCAGGTTCAGTGAGATATCCTATTTCAAAAAATCAGGAGGAGAGCAATTGAGGAAAATGATCAACAGTGGTCTCCTCGCCTCCACATTCAAGCCCACACAAATATACATACATCTCTTTCCACACATGCACAGACACCTAAAGATCAAATTTAGAGGCATTACAATGCCTGATTTAAAGATATTACAGAGTTATTGTAACCAAAACAGCATGGAATGGACATAGAAGAAACAAAACAAAACGAAAAACAGACACATGGATCAAAAGAGCAGAGTGGAGATCCAGAAACAAACCCACACACCTACCTCTAGCTGAGTCTCAAAAAAGGCACTAAAGACATTAGAACTGTAAAAGGTGAAGCCTTTTTAACATATAACACTGGGAAAACTGGGTTACATAATCAAGAAATTGAAACTTGACCCATATCCCTCATCCTATACAAAACTCTACTAAAACTGGATCAAAGGCTCAAGTAGGAACTAAAATTAGGGAAGAAGCAGAAGGAAACATAAGGAAGTGGGAGTAGTGGCTCTGGCCTATCATCTCAGTACTGGGAAAGGAGAGGCAGAAGAGTCAAGAGTTACAGCCTAGCCTCATCTAATCTAGTGAATCTGAGGCCAGCCTTGGTTCCATGAGACCCTATCTCCAAAAACAAGAAACAAAATACCAAAGCAAAAAGGAAAACATCAGAAAATCCCTTCAAGACATTGGTATGGACCATGAATGAGATTTTGGATAAGATCCCCTGCTAACACTGAGTAGTGACTGGTGACCTTGAGTTAACAGGCTGATGACTCCATTTCAGACTCTGGGGTAAGCTTCCTTTTTGGTAGGGGTGATTTTATTGGATGTGGTAATAAAAGGGATTGGGATAGATGATGACATTCAAGACTTTCTCAATTTGTACATTCTATTGCAGATGGAGGTTACAAAATCCACGGCGTACCCAACAGCTCCTTGGCACCACCTCCCTTTATTTTAGGCTTTCTGTCCCAGGCTTTCTTCTGAGAGTCCTTGATTCTCAAGAGTTTGACATTGTCGGTTGACGTGCATATAACCAGTATCTCATTCTTTTAATAGATTGTTGCTAAACTGTAGTTTATTTACAGTACTCTACAGATTAATGTTTATCTTTCTGATAGAAACTTTGCTGATATTATGGGGTTAAGGACTTAACCTTAAAAGAAGCATGAGGCTTAGTTTCCCAGTTAGCTTGAGTTGTCAACTTCACACAGCCTAGAGTCATCTGACAGAGTTGTCCCAAATGAGGGACTGTCCAGTTCCAAATGGTCTCTGGGACATTGTTAATTAATGGAGGAGGGCCCAGTCCACCGTGGGGAGCACCATTCCCTGTGCAGAGTGGGATTGGCTAGCTAGGCATGAGCCAGTGAGCCATGCCTCTCTATGGTTTCTGCTTCAAGGTCTTGCTTTCATTCCTGCCCTGATTTCTCTTAATGGTAGAAGGCAATCTGTAAAATGAAATTAGCCCCTTCCCCCTTTAAATTGCTTGTTGTTAGAGTGTTTTATCACAGCAACAGGGAGGAGACTAGGACAGTTAACAATGTTATAGCATGTGGAGAAGATTGTTGGGGACAAGTAAACCCTTGAATGGTCTTTAATTGTAGTTAACCATTTAGTTTGTCTCATGAGACAAGACCACCAGAGTAAACCTGTCACTGGCGGTAAATGATGTAGGGTAACACTCAAGAATATAGTTTTTGATTCAGGCAACTCTTTAGAACCCAGACTGAACCACTTTCTACCTATGCAAGTACTGGCTAAACCTCAGTTTTAAAATTTATGATACATGATTGTTGGGAAATTGCCTTAAATAATTGAATATATACAACATGCCTGGCACACGGTAAGAGCCCAGTAATTGGGGGTTATTATTCTCATCATTATTAAGAATGTGAAAGTTGTTCATAGGACTATTTCCTCCCTTTATAAGTTCAAATTTCCTCTGTATTTGAAAAAAACAATGTATGATTCATTTATGTTAATTATGGGTTTCACATTTTTAAATTTAACTCAATGCCAAATGGACTCAGGGGAGTTTTGGTGAATAGGTGAATAGAAGTAAGTTGTGGTGAAGCCGCAGCGGCCACTTCTGTTTTCTTCTCTTTCTTTGCTTGGATTTTAAAGTCATAAATATCTAGTCTTTGCTATTTCTCTCCCTCTCTCTCTCTCTCTCCCTCTCTCCCTCCCTTCCTCTCTCCCCTCTCCCCTTCTTTCTTTCTTCTTCTGAGGATGGAACACAGACCTAGTGGATGTCAAGCAAGTCCTCTACTATACCATAGAGCTACATCTCCAGCCCTTGGTTTTTTCTTTTGTTTTGTTTTTTGTTTTTTTGTGGAACTGAGCATCGAACCCAGGGCCTTGTGCTTGCTAGGCAAGTACTCTACCACTGAGCTAAATCTCCAACCCCCAGCCCTTGGTTTTGCAAGGCAGGTGCTTGCTATGAAACCCAGGCCAACTTCAAATGCCTCATCTTCCTACATCAACCTCGTCAATGCTGGGATTACAGGCCACAACTAGTGTGACTGGCTCACTTATGCCTTGTCTCTGGAGGGTGACTCAAATACTGAAGAGTAGGGTGTTATTTCTGTGAGGCAGTTTTTAAGGAAAGCATTGGAGAAATGGACAGATCCCCTCTGAGAGCTCTTGAAATATAAACCCAGGGCTCTTAACTAGTCTGGCTTTGTCTCTCCAGGCTGATAAGATAATGAGTAACACACCACGTGGGTCAATGTCAAATCGGAAAAGTCCTTGCTCAAAGGAGGCCATTATCATGACGTTGGTATGATTCAGAACTACAGATTGTCTGTATTTTGGAAATTATGTATATATCCACAAATAATGTATATACTTTTCATTTCTAATTTTAAACACATGGTATGATTTCATATGTGCTACTGCAATATTATATTTCTGAGATTTACCCACACTAAGAGATTTTTGTGTGTGTGTTTATCCATTTATAGCTATCTAGAGATAATTTGATGAACACATCACTCTAAATGTTACAACTATATTTGGCCAAGGATAACTACCATGAATCAAAACCAAGGGAATCCTAAACATGGTAAGAAACATCTCTTGCTCTTGTGTCTAAACCCAAAGACAAGTTTCCAGGGATGATGTGACACATCACAGTGAAAAGACCCCACTCCCTCCATTGCTGCTGTTCTAGTACATGTGACTGTGACACAAAGTCATCACAAAGTCTACCACACCTCTAGTGCACGTGTCTTCATTACTACAGTACAATGGATAAAGGGAAGAAGTTTCACGCTCCCATTTTATTTATATCCACTGGCCCAAAGCTTAAGCATAGACTCCACCAATACAGACTAGGAAAAAGAACTTCGCTTGAACATTACCGAATATTGGCATGTCCTGTCACTGATGAAAAGGGGGAAAGTGAATTTTAAGGAAGAATTACATGTCTCCACCGCACTGTCCATATGGGTGATTTCTAAATTATTTCTACAATTACAAACAAGGCCGTGGCGACCATTCATAGAGATGTCTTCTTGTGTTTGTGGGCAGCAGTTTTCTTAGGGAATATGCTGTTGGTAGCTCATATTTTCAACCTTACTAGACCACCAATTGCTTGCCAAAATGGTTGGACCATGTTTTGCTCTGTTGATATGAAAGGTCTCGTTTTTTCTATACACTCCTGTCACTTGACATTGGATTTCAATTTTTTTTTTTTTTCATAAACTGATGGGGTTGTGTGGTGGTGACCTTGGCAGAAGCAGTTTTGATAGAGTGGAAGGGCTGAAATCGGCATGCTGGAGAGAGAGCGAGAGGCAATGAGATGGAACTAGTTGGTGATAGTCTCACTAAGCAAGTCCAGAGGCCAAGGAGAGGTCACCTGTGAGCTGGTTGTGGGAACTTCGCTTTACAGTTAGAGTCCTGAGCTGTTGGGAACAAGGAGTGCAGAATTCACCAGAGAAAAACAGAAAAACTGGGCAACAGATTTCTAATTTCTAGAGTAAATTCTGTCAAGTTAAAATTTTCAGAGATGCCAGGCGGTGGTGGCGCACGCCTTGAATCCCAGCACTCGGGAGGCAGAGGCAGGCGGATCTCTGTGAGTTCGAGGCCAGTCTGGTCTACAGAGTGAGTTCCAGGAAAGGTGCAAGGCTACACAGAGAAACCCTTTCCTGAAAAAAACAAAACAAAACAATTCAGAGATGAGGTATTCCCGGGTGATGATGAGACATGGAAGATAAGAATAGGTCACGTGAAGGATAAGGAAGCTCTCTGACCGGGTGGAGGAAACAGTTCTGTTGTTAAAGAGCTGGCTGGCAAGCATGAAGACCTGCGTTCAAGCCCCAGCACCCATGCGAAAAGACAAGGGTGATGAATTCTCAGCTGGGAAGGCAGAGGCAGGAGGATTCCTAGGGTGTTCTGGTCCGCCAGCCTGGCCTCATCAGTAAGCCCCAGGTCCCAGTGAGAGATCCTGACTCAAAGATCAAGGTAGATGGTTCTTGAGTGGTGTTGACCTCTGTCTTTACACACACACACACACACACACACACACACACACACACACACACACAGCAAAAGAACTACTGATAAAAAAGGAGGCTGCTAAGATGGTTAAGTGGGTAAGGGCTTTTTCTGACGAGCCTGACAACCTTAGTTTGATCCTGGGACCCACATGGTAGAAGGAGAAAAATTGACTTTTCTAGGTGTCTTAATTAGGGTTTCTATGGCTGTGAAGAGACACCATGACCACGGCAACTCTTATAAAGGGAAACATTTAATGGTGGTGGCAGCATATAGTTTCACAAGTTTAGTCCACTATCTTCACGGCAGGAAGCATGGAGGCATGCAGTGACATGGTGCTGGAAAGTAGTTGAGAGTCCTGCATTCGGATCCACAGGCATCAGGAAGAGACATGGGGCCTGGCTTGAGGTTCTGAAACCCCAAAGACTGCCCCCAGTGACACACTTCCTTTAACAAGACCACACCCACTCCAACAAGGCCACACTTCCTAATAGTGCCACTCCCTGTGGGCCTATGGGGGCCATTTTTATTCAAACTACCACACCAGATTGCCTTCTGATCTCTACTCACATGTACACAAACATGCCTTCACACATACTCATGTAATAGTGTATCTGTAGGAAGAATTATTGGTGACCCAGGAGTCCTGGGGGACCTGGTTTGGTCTAGAAACAATAGCAGTAATTCAGAAGAGATGACGGAGCATCAATAAACAGGGGTCATTAATCTTCTTAATTTTTATCTTGGCTTATGAGAAAGGGGTGTTCTTAAGAGCTTAACAGTTCTAACAAGACCTTGAGAATCAATCTATTTTCCCCATAACAAATGACAAAATTTTAATAGTGCACCTCCAAATCCTGAGTTTTTTCTTTGTACATGTTTCCTTCTGTTCCCAGACAAGAATGTGTTTTTGTTTGCTTAGAATGTGAAATAGTTGTCTCTTGACAAGTTATGAAACGCCTCTCTTTTCTCCCCTTCTCTTGACTTCATGCCCCATTTATTTTTTTTTAAACCCTGTGAATGTTGTAATTTCTAGAACACCTTCCAGAAAGCTGATTGCTATCAGGAAGTAGAACAAAACCAAAACCCCAAAGAAAAAGCAAAGCTTTCACCTTTTGAAACTCATTCGTCTTAGTGTAGAAAATATCTTTATCTTGCTGAGCAGAGGGGTGATGTGGTCACGTTAAGCCCTGGCCTCCAAGCCAGTTGGTCTTGGCAGGGGCACCAATCCAGAAGAAAATGCTAATTTGAACAGATAAGAGTCAGTGTAATCTTGGGGGTGAAAAGTCATATGATTTACTGAGTAAATATCACACACACACACACACACACACACACACACACGCACACATACACAATAAGAAAAACCTAAAAAACAATAATAATAGCAGAGAGCTGTGACAGAGATAGCAACTGGCTTAAATTTCTTTGAAAATTGAAGTAGTAATGTCTCCCTCAAAACTGTGGATCCAGAGCCTTTAGATTAAAAAAAAAAAAAAAAAGATCATTTCTACACACACAGTGGCATGGCATGGTTTTGATCATTTTCTCTTTCTGTTCCCAAAGCAAGGAAGGAGAGAGGCAGAGGGACAGAATGAAGAGAACAGTGGTTTTGTTAGGACACTAGGTGGCAATTGTGGCCTCATCACTAATTACACTAATTAGCTGTGAGAAGCAGGAATTAGCTGTGAGATGTGGGTAAGTAACTCCGGCTCCCTATAATTTCTTTTCTTATTTGCAAAATGATGGGATTGGCCTCTGTTGTTTCTGCCTCTTTCTGATTTAAAATACTGTGATTTGGGGTTATACACTGTAAAGGGACTCTCGGTTGAGAATGCCCAGGGGTTTGGAACAAATCTCCATGGCTGCTTTCTACTTTTATGTGAGATCTACATAGAATTTTCTAGATTGATGTCACAGCAAGAAGGGCTATGTTTGTGCACATAAGAAAGGATGGGCTGGCAGGTGGTGAGTGACCTAACCATCATTTACACTAGAGCCAGAAAAGCTGTTTACTCAGCTCCAAGTTCATGAAGATTCTCTGAGCTCCTGGGTTAACTCGCTTCCTCAGCCCCACAGAAACAACAGACCTCATGAAGTAGCGTTAAACCCCACGCAGCTCTGGAGGGTTAAGAAGAGGAGTTGATTGGCGTAAATGCTTTAGGTGGTGATAATATGAGTTCTGAAGCCAACTACTGTTTCTAGTAGGTTGATTATTCTTGCTGGATCTTTGGGCTTTGGGGTAAGATCTCTACCCCTCCTATACCTTGATATCATAGTCAGAAAATGGAAAGACTAGAAATGACCTCACAGTGCAGCTGGGAAAATGGAAAGAAATCAAGAACTTCCAACATTGCCTAACACACTGTCTTAGTTAGGTTTCTATTGCTTTGAGGAGACACCATGACCATGGCAACTCTTATAAAGGAAACTTGCTTACACTTTCAGACGTTCAGTCCATTATCATCATGGTGGAGAGCATGACAGTGTGCAGGCAGATGTGGTGCTGGAGTTGAGAGTCCTACATCCTGCAGGCAACAGGAAGTCGACTGACTGTCACACTGAGGGAAGCTTGAGAAAAAGACCTCAAAGCCCGCCCCCACAGTGACACACCACCAGCAGAAGGTGTGACCCAGATGAAAGGTGTGTCCTCCAGCCTCAAGGTATGGATTAAAGGCCTGTGTCATCCAACCTTCTCCAACAGGACCACACTTCCTCCAACAAGGCCACACCTCCTAATAGTGCCACTTCCTAGGAGCTTATGGGGGCCAAATACATTTAAACTACCACACACATAATGAACTTTTCACACCTCACCTGTGACTGTTGACTTTTGGGGAGGAATTATAGGTACAATGATTAAAATTAATATTGAATATTAAAATTGGGTTGGACATGGATGGTAACACACATCAGGAATTAAAAAAAAAAAAAAACAAACTCTTTCCTTCCATGAAGATGAAAGAGAATAACTTTGATGATCCCTGATAAAGAAACCTAAAGTGTTAGGCAATAGAGACAGAGGCAGGCAGCCAGTAGGGTAATTAAATATACTGCCACAGAGAAACCAAATCAGTCTTTATTCTCTAGAGTCCTGGCACAGAGCATGTGCCCCAGGTCAAGGCTATGAATTCTACTTTCTAAATTAACTGGGATATTTGTTGCCAGACATTGCCAAAGGGAGTGTTGAGAGAAATGACACAATATTCCAGTCTTTGCCTTGGGTTGTAAGCCATATGTAATTTATTGTCTAAATTGGGACACAGTCAAGTGAAAGAAAGCATCATTCATAATTATGCCAGGCCAAGAGGGGTAAACCATAGCCATCAAAGGTAAACTGGGATAAAGTTTTCCCTGGTTACATGGTTGGAAAGTACCAAAGAGAAGCCTGACGGCCACCCAGTCTCCCTTTCTATTTAGGATCTGCACCAGATGCCAAGAAAACAAGGAAGTTCATGAGCTGAAACACTGCGGCCACCAGATAGTCCAACCTAATCCTGACATTATAAACATGATATGGTAACCAAGAAGTCCCAAACATTTGAGGCAAGCCAACAGCACGAAAGCCTGACGTCTGCCACACAGTAGGAACAAGAGAGTCCCCATCGAACAACAAAACCAACCTAAGAAGCAGGGAGATCTGTACGGGTTAATTCTTCCCACAAAACAGAAAGAGATTGCTATTCCTCAACGAAGTAACCTAGGTCAGAGGAAATTGGAGAAAGAATTGGCTCTCCCTTAGAGTTACCAGACTGAAGAAATAAAAATAAAAGGATATCCAGTTAAATGTTAACTATCTACTTTTCTATGTATATGCACATCAAAGAAAAGGAAATTGTTGCGTGGAATACACTTTCGCTATAGATATTTTTAAATTACTTTTGCATGTATGTGCTTTATGTGTATGCAGGAGCCCAGAGAAGCCAGAAGGGGGCACTGTACTCCCCTGAAACTAGAGTTGTGAGTTGTCCTCTGTGGGTCCTGTGAACCAAACCTGGGTCCTCTGCTCTCAAGCATTGAGATATCTCTCCTCTTGTTTTGTTTTTAACCTGAAATAAGTTATATATATCTAAATTACATACTTTTCCCTATAATTATGTCTCTCCTTCGTCTTTCAATCTTTTAGAATTTGCCTGTTAAATTTCTTATAGTGGGGCTGGAGAGATGGCTCAGTGGTTAAGAACACTGATTGCTCTTCCAGAGGTCCTGAGTTCAATTCCCAGCAACCACATGGTGGCTCCCAACCATCTGTAATGAGATTGGTGCCCTCTTCTGTTGTGCAGCATACATGCAGGCAGAACATTGTATACATAATAATTGTGGTGATATTTTATTTGTGCTGAAATGTGATTTTATTTGTATATTAATAAATGACATTTGCATGGAGATCAGCGGTCATTAGTGAGCCAGGAATAGAAGTCAGGTGGTGGTAGCCCAAGCCCTTAATCCAATCATGTGGCAGGCAGAGTCTCTGTGTGGTCAAGGACACAGCCAAGCATGGTGACCCTTGAGTCTTTAATCCCAGTACCAACCATAGAAACCAGGAGGTCTGTATGGACAAGCAGTGATGAGGAAGTCATGTGGCTGGGCTTAGAACCAATGAGAAGGCAGAACAGGAAAGCAATATAACACAAGACACACAGGAGGAAGGTCTCTCTCTCTCAGGGGAAGGACAACAGCAAGTGATAAGCTAAAGGTAGTTGTGGCTCTGGCTCTGATCTCTTAGGCTTTAACTCTGTATTTGGCTCTGTTTCTTTTTTAATAAGACTTTAGAATTTTGTCATAATAAAGAAATAAATCTTAAAAAAATTTCCTGTAGTAACAGCCCATGTTCTATTTATCACATCATGGCTATCCAAATTGAATATTTGTTTATGAGAAAATGTATTCAATGTCAGTACCATGAACCAGTACACTGAACACAGCTGGTAACCTGTTGAAAACTTGGAGTATTACTCTTCAAATCTGGGCTGTTAAATAACCCAGGCTCACATTTCATGGCCTAAGTCGTTTTTCTAGTCTTCAGGATTATGCTGTGATTAATAACTTTAAAAAAGTTATCCATTGACAGTTGTGGCTGGAGAGACATTTTAGGGCTTAAGAGTACTGACTGCTCTTCCAGAGGACCTGGGTTCAATTCTCAGCACTCACATAATGGCCCACAACCATCTTTAACTCCAGTCCCAGGGGATCCATCATTCTTTTCTGACCTCCACAGGCAACCAGGCATCCATGTAGAACATAGACATATGTGCACACAAAATACCCATGTGTATAAAATACATAAACAATATTTTCAATGTTGCGGTCAAGAAGAAGATATTGTCATCCATCTGACTCCTTACTTCCACATCATCCCTGATGATTCTATTTGTTGCCAAGCTGGAAGTCTTTAAGCATATCCATATAAAAGAAAAGACATCATCACAGGATGAAAATACCCACTTCAGGCTGGAGAGATGGCTCAGCGGTTAAGGTCACTGGCTGCTCTTCCAGAGGTCCTGAGTTCAATTCCCAGCAACCACATGGTGGCTCACAACCATCTGTAATGAGATCTGGTGCCCTCTTCTGGCCTGCAGGGATACATGTAGGCAGAGCACTGTGTACATAATAAATAAATCTTTAAAAAAGAAAGAAAAGAAAAGAAAATACTTTAAAAGGTACTAACAGGAAGGGCCACAATGATTGTCCATTTTAATTTGGAATCTCACAGTCAGGTGTGGTGGCACATGGCTATAATCCCAGCACTTGCGGGGGGGTGGCAAGAGAGGAAGATCAGATTAAGGTCATCACTATAGTGAGGTCAATATATATGAATCAAGGTCACCTATGATACATAGTGGGCTGAAGGCCTGGGCTATATGAGACTTGTCTCAGAAATTTTTCTTTTTTTTTTTCCTGTCAGTAATGGAACAGCCTTGACACCTAAAGAGGTGACTTTGTAGAAGATTTTGTTTTATATATAACAGATTCAACAGCTGTGTTATACAACAGGTCTCTCAGGCTAGATCACGTGCCCTAAGAGACTGATGTCAATATATTTCAAGGGGTGACATAATTTCTTGCTTCAGTTAAATTATCTTATTCATCTAAATCCTTACTTGAAAATCAATTTATCACCTGTTGGTACTAGTTAAGGACATAATACATTTCATGCCTAGCTGTTGACATACATCAACTCACATTCGACTTAGCACCTTGGGATTTTTGTTGTTGTTTTGTTGTTTTTGAGACAGGCTCTTTCTGTATAGCCTGGAACTCACTCTGTAGAACAGGCTGGCCTGAAACTCTGAGATTCAATTGCCTCTGCTTCCTGAGTACTCTTGGATTAAAGGTGTGCACCACCACTGCCCAACACATCATGTTTTATGTTGAGTGGATAATTGCATCTGGTGAATTCAGAATGATCTCTTCTCTTGAATAAAAGACCACTGCTCAGAAAATTCATCACAAAATTTGCAGTTGGGTTTTGACAGTTTAGGTGCAAATATGTTCAAATAGAAGGCAGATAATAGCAATCACAGAAAGATAAGAAACAGTTACATTTAATATTCTCATGGTAGTGTTTGTGGGCTATTACCTTGTAGGGATTGAACTATTGAATGGACTGATACACTTATGAGCTAGTGATAAACTGAACTGGAGACATAATTCACAGGCACAGTTTCCCCAAATAATCAAATCTTACTTTGGGTTTGTTTTACTTCCTGAATCAGGGCCTTACTATATCATAGATATCTCAGATCGACCCGTGTGATGAGTCTTTCTCTGTCCTGCCAGCCAGCTCTCAAATAATAACACAGAGACTTCTTATTAATTATGAAAGCTTGGCCTTAGCTTAACTTAAATGATCTAGGTCTTAAACCTTTAATTAACCCATTTCTATTAATCTACATGCTGCCACATGGCTCGTGGCTTTTCCCTCTCCTCCTGCATATCCTGCTACCTCTGAGTCTGTCTGTCAACTCCCCTTTCTTCTTCCCAGAGCCCTGCCTATATCTCCTACCTAGCTATTGGCCATTTAGCTTTTCATTAAACTGATCACAATGACATATCTTTATACAGTGTAACCAAATATCTCACAACAGGCCCTTGTTATATTGCCCAGGCTGGCCTTATACTTCCAATCTTCCTGTCTCACCTTCCCCAGGGCTGAGCTTAAAGTCTTAGGCTATTATGTCCAGTGGAATCTGATTTTATAAGAGGTTTTAGGAGGCTTGGTATTTAAATATTGGTGAGCTTCTCACAGTTACCATGAACAAATCCATCAGCAAGTGTTAGTGCTGTTGCGTATGCCAAAGCATCTACAGAGAACCCACAGTTAAAGAAAGTAAAAATCTATCAGATGGTATCATCTCAACAACATAGCATCAAAATATTAAACTAAGCCAGATAGTGGTAGCACATGCCTTTAATCCCAGCACTCAGGAGGCAGAGGTAGGCAGATCTCTGGGTTCTAGGCCCCAGCCTGGTCTACTGATTGAGTTCCAAGATAGTCAAAGTCACACAGAGAAACCCTATCTCAAGACAGACCCTCCCAAATTAAAATATATGCAACAAAACCTCCTGGAAATACAGAATTGGAGAGGGGAACCCCTATGATTGCGGTAGAAAACTTCACACTGGCACACTGAAAGTAAGCAAGCCTGTTCGTGATCTCATCAGGATTGAGTAATCCATAGACTTGAAGTGTAAGACACCCAGCTAAGTGCAAGGGAGAAACTTAGGCCAACAGGAAAAACATCAACTAATGCAGCCCATGTTTTCCTTTGACCTCCGTGCCTTTTAAATGAAGCAATCCAAAACGTAAAGCAATGAATCAAACTTTTATTCCGGAAGAAAAAAGAAAATGCTTGATGTCACCCACATGTCTACACCTTTTGTTCTTTTGGGATAAAGGCTGATTTATTATTCAACTTTTTTGTGACTAATTCAAATGAATCACCTTTGGCCTATCTAGTCAGGGTTCTAGAAGATGTGATTTAGATGGACAGTATACAACCCGTACTAAGGCACCCACTTACAGGCTTGGAGACAACTTTCAAAAATGAAAGAAGGCTGAGGACGTAGCTCAGTGGTAAGCAAGGCGAAACTCTGTTAATAAAGAGCCAGGTACAGTGGTATATGCCTTTAACCCAGCACTCAGAAGGAAGAGGGGGGGAGACTGGAAGGATCAAGTCATCCTCAGCCAGACAGGGAGTTCTGTGCCAGCCAAAGAGACCTTCTCTAAGATGAATAGATAGATGAGAGATAGATAGATAGATAGATAGATAGATAGATGAGAGAGATAGATGGATATATATATATATATATATATATATATATATATATATGGATATATAGAGAGATGATAGAGAGATAGATAGATGATAGATAGGCAAGTGACAGATAAAGTTAAAAGAGAATATTATGCACGACCTTTCAAATAAGCTTTGGAAAAATAAAACTAATACTTCTCTAGAGAAGAGAGTAAAAATTGAGTGAAAAACTTCATAAAGTAGTAAACTTGAATAATTCAGTAACTGATTAAAAAAAAACAGAAAAAATATTTCTGTACCAAAAGACACTCACACTGGGGGATTTTTCTGTGAGCTTTCCAAACTTTTAAGGAAGGAGTGTCATATTTAACTTCATAAGATAAAGTTGGTATCTATAACTCTGTTTTACACAGAAGAATATTCTGGCAAGAATTCTTGGCAAACATTGCACCTATTTTAAGTATAAAAAGACGCCTTCAGATAAAACTCTTTTCTCCATTTGGTGGTAATTGTGCCCTTCCTTCCTTCCTTCCTTCCTTCCTTCCTTCCTTCCTTCCTTCCTCCTTCCCTCCCTCCCTCCCTCCATTCCTTCCTTCCTTCCTTTTCTTTTTCCTTCCTCCCTTCCTTCCTCCTTTTCTTCCTTTCTTCCTTCTTTTCTCCTTCCTTCCTTTCTTCCTTCTCTCTTTCTTTTCCCACATCCCTGTGTCCTGGTAGCTTTTTCCACTGCCTCAATAAACAGTTGGATCAAAATTAACTTGGGGACAAGAGAGTTTCTTGGGCTTCCACCTTCTGATCACAGCTGATCATTGAGAGAAGACAGGGCAGGAACTCAAGCAGGAACAGAGGCAGGGACCATAGAGGAGTCCTGCTAACTGGCTTGTTCTCCATGGCTTGCTCAGTTTGCTTTCTTAAACAATCCTTGACCATCTTCCTGAAGTGGCACCAAAAAGACTGTGGGTGCCATATTAACCAGCAATTAAGAAATGTCCCGATTTAGCTCAGTGGTAGAGCGCTTGCCTAGCAAGTGCAAGGCCCTGGGTTCCATCCTCAGCTCCAAAAAAAAAAATTTGTCTAAAATGTCATTGATGTTATGAGGTTAGGGAACCTTTGTAATCTATCTCATTGGTGGAAGTTATCAGTGCCAGTATCTAGTGACCTATTCTGACTTTCCTCCCTAGTGAGGTAAAGGTAATAATATGAAACTAATCTATAAAGTCACCTTTGGCTTCCAAGTTGTGAGATAATATCATGGATCTCAGGGTGCATAAGATTCTGCTTGCTTTGGGAAACCGCTTTTCATCTGAGTTGGAAACCGAACGGGTGCCGATTCTTTGTTTTTAGAGAATATTGTATTTGAAAGACAAGGACTTTGTCTCCAATCAGAAACACCTCTTTTATATTTGAGAGAAATCTGGGGCCTCGGGAACATACTGTGACAATCCAGTGAGTGCACTTAGCAACTGAGCAAGCGTGGGCTGCGAGTGTGTGGAACCTAGTAACATTAAGAAATCAATTGCAGAGAGGTGCTTTCAGAGCTGAACTTTTTCAAAGGCGTTATGAAGAGGTGTTGAAGCCACAAGGCAATTAGAAAATGACATGCATTTCTCTGCTTGCATAAGATTCTGTAGCTCAAGTTTTCTTACATGTTTTCTGCCCAATTTTCTTATACTTCAGCAGAATAAATCATGGCTATAGACCTCTGTGCAAGTGAAAAAACCCTCAGCCTACAGCGTTCCTCTTGGATGCCCCTTTGGACAGCGGTGGACATGCTGAGGTACTCAGAGATTTGGGAAGTCAAGATATTCATTCCTCTGTATTCTTAAGGCCTGAAAAAGCACCCAAGCTGTAGTGTTAAATAATAAAATAGTTTGTAAAAGGACAGGAAGAAAGAAGTCTGGAAAAATTTCAAGACATAATAGGATATGAGAAAGCTATCATCCAGTGAGATGCCAATCTTTCTTACTTTCTGTTCTTCTTTTTTGACAGGGTCTCTGTGTAGCCCAGGCTGATCTCAAACTTGTGAGCCTCTTTGCATATCTCTAGTTCTGGGATGATAATATATTCATTCATGTGTGCCACGGTGCTCAGCGTGGTGACAATATTTTGAAGCAGGAAAGAAAGTAAGATTTAGCATGTCCAAAAATATGTGTTGGCTTATAGCATTAGAAAACAAACCTGGTTAATTACTGTTCTCTCCCTGTGAGGGAGAATCTCTCTCTCTCTCCCTCTCCCTCTCTCCCTCCTTCCCCCTCCCTCCCTTCCTCTCTCTCTCTCTCTCTCTCTCTCTCTTTCTTTCTTTCTTCCCTTCTTTCTTTCTTTCCTTTTTGAGACAGGGTTTCTCCATGTAGCCCTGGCTGTCCTGGAACTTGCTCTGTAGACCAGGCTGGCCTTGAACTGACAGAGATCTGCCTGCTTCGGCCTCCTGATTGCCTCCCACCATTCCTTGCTTTAAGGGAGAATGTCTTATGAGTCTATCCAGAAACAAAGGCAGGAAAACAGTTGCATCCACAGAAGGTTTTAAAATTAGGAGGTCACATTGACACAGGCAGCCTTCTTTGTAGCTTTGGCCTTGGTTTCTCTGAGACATCCTGTGTTGTCTTTCCAAATGAGCTTTTTTCCTTTTCTTCTTCTTTTTTTTTTTTTTGGAGCTGAGGATCGAACCCCAGGCCTTGCACTTGCTAGGCAAGCTCTCTACCACTGAGCTAAATCCCCAGCCCCCCAAACCAGGGTTTTGTGTTTGGCATTTCTTGGCAGAAATGGACCACCTTTTATGTTCAGTTCCAATGCTAAGCTGAACCTCAGTTTCAGATTCCCCAGAAGACTCTGATTGGTTTAGACAGATAAAGGGCTCATCTTGACCCAATCATTATGAGACTATTAGAGAAGTCACACGCTCCAAACAAGACTCTTGGGTGGGTGGGTAACAGTTGTTAGAAGAGGCTTACATACCTAGGTTTCCTCAAGCGATCTCCTGTAGTCCTCACTAGGATTGTGAAGACCACCAGGGTTGAAAACTTGGATTCATTTGTGAACTGTTACTCCCTTTCAGTTTCCACACTTCTCTGTTTTTTGATTCATTCACGTCATTCAGCAGTTTCAGAATGATGGCCAAGTGCCAGGAATGGTTTGAAGCACTATATAATAGTACATGCAATCTCTGTATGAGAGTCACGACCAGTTGTTTTAAATTTTATTTTGTTTATTATCATTATTACTATTATTGTGTGTGTGTGTGTGTGTGTGTGTGTGTGTGTGTGTGTGTGTTTGATAGAGTTGCTTACAGGAACATGGATGAGAGGTTATTTACAGGAGTATGTGCAACTTAACAGTGTGTGTACCAGTGGGGGGAAAATGTCTTTCATTTCCCTAGTAACCATTAACTGCGTATACATTCTCAGGAAAGGATGGGGCCTTGGGAGTCCTTCTCCATCCCACAATGGAGTGTTAAAAGGCTCTACCTTGTACAGGTCTTGCATAGGTAATCACAGATGCTGTGAGTTCATGATGGCAATGACCATGGTATACCTGGAAGTGTTATGTTATTCCATAACACCCCAGTCCTTCCTGTAACTCTTACGTCCTTTCCACCTCCTCTTCCACCATGTCCCCTTAGCCTTGAAGGGAAGGATAGAGATGTTCCTTTTAGGGATGATTATTCAACAGCCACTTCTCAGTATTTTGAATAGTTAGGAGACTCTATAGTAACCATACCCCAGTGCAAGAAGCTGACAAAAGCTGACATCACTAATATATAGGCATAACCATAAATATTTAGATGACAACTTGATAAGCAAAATATGTCAATTTAGGCACTGGGTGTGGTGGCACATGCTTTTAATACCATCCCTTGGGAGGCAGAGATAGGTGGATCACTGTGAGTTTGAGTCCAGCCTGGGCTACATACTGAGTTCCTAGAATGGTCTACATAGTAACACCCTGACACAAAACAAACAAAAACATGTCCATTTAGCAAAACAGCACCTTCTCTTCGGAGGCCTAGGGCTTCGTTAGCTGTGTTCTTCTCTTTAATCAGGTCACAGTACTAGGAGTGAATTCCCTCCTGAGGAGCAGGTCTCACGTTCAACACAAAAGGGGTTGGTTACCCCATAATAGTCATGCTACTACTGCACTGTGCACTGGGCACAGTCTGTCTGCTAGGTTGGCAGTGTAGTATGTAGAGGTCATGGATGAGGAGAACCGCTTTTGAGTTTTCTATCCCATCATAGTGTTGTAATTTAGTGTTTCAATTGTCAGACGTCATTTTAAAAGCATAAAGAATATCAATTGTATTCCTTAATTTTTCATTTTTTGTGACTTTCTTCTTTACAGTCTTTAAAGATATTTTTCATCTTTTTAAAATTCTGTTTTAGATTTATTATTTTCTGTGTATAAGTGTTTTGCCTGCATTCATGATGCCCATGGAGATCAGAAAGGGTGTCAGATGCCCTGGAACTGGAGTCGTAGATGGTTGTAAGCCACCTTCTGGGTGCTGGGAACTGAACGTGGGTCCTCTGGAAGAGCAACAAGTGTTCGTAACCACTGAGCCATCTTCCCAGCCCAGGTCTTTTTTCTTTGTTATCTTTTTGTTTAGAGAATTTTCTTAACCCATTACTCTGGTACGTGTTTACTGCTGACAAAGCCCCCTAGTTTTCCTTCATTGGTATACGTACACCTTAACTTGCTCTCCATTCGTGAAGTGTATTTTCACTAGGTGTGGAATTTCTGGGAAGGTTAATAGATTTGTTTTTTGTTTTTAATTATTTTTATTCAGCTTTTGGAACCTGTTGTCCTGCTTCCTTCTCAATCTGGATGAGAAATTTGGTATTATCATCAGTTATTTTTCTAATGTACCTAAGTGAAATCATATAGTCTTATACAGTTCTTGAACCTTCCTTCTGCGTCCTGCTGTTGATACTACCTGTGTTGGATTGTTTTTTTGTTTTGGTTTGTTTGTTTTTGTTTTTGTTTTGGCCATCTGGGAGGAGCGAACATCAACTGAGAAAGTACCTCCACCAGATAGGCCTGAGGCAAACTAGGGGATATTGTTACTATTATTGTTGTTGATGATGTGGGAGAGCCCAGCCTTCTCTGGGTGGGGCCATGTCTGTCTGGGCAGGTGGTCCTGAATTGTATAAAAAAGCAACCTGAGTGTGCCACGAGGAGCAGGCCAGTAGGCAGTGTTCCCTCATGGTTTCTGCTGCAGTTCCTGCCTTGAGGTCCTGCCTCGGCTTCTCTCAAGGATAGAATGTGATCTGGAAGTATAAGCTAAATAGATCTTTCTCTCCCCAAACTTGCTTTTAGTGAGTGTTTTATCCCAGTGGGAGAGGTACAAACAAGAACACAGGGTCTCTCACCAAACCTGGAGCTCGCTGTTCTTCAGCCAGGATGGCTGGCCAGGAAGTACCAGCAATCCTCCTGTCTCTGTCCCACCATAGTCCCGTAGTTACAGCGTTGGGAGGCCATTTCTAACTTCTTATGTGAGCACCAGGGATTTGAACCCTGATCCTAGCATTTACACAATCATCACTTTAAACAGCTGAGCCATCTCTTCAGCCCCTGACTCAAAATTCTTTTCTTAAAAAAAGATTTATTTATTTATTATGTATACAGTGTTCTGCCTGCATATCTGCCTGCACGCCAGAAGAGGGCACCAGATCCCATTACAGATGGTTGTGAGCCACCATGTGGTTGCTGGGAGTCGAACTCAGGACCTCTGGAAGAGCAGCCGGTGCTCTTAACCTCTGAGCCACCTCTCCAGACCTGACTTAAAATTCTTGTCTGAGAATTTTAATGTCCCTTCTAGTTTGCATCTAAAACATCTGCTACAGATTCACATTTTGAGTGATTGTTTCTTAGGTGTCCACACTGTTTTGGGAAGCTATGGAACTTTTAGTAAGTGGATCCTAGCTAGATGCTGGAGGGCAGAGGAGGGAAGACTTTGAAGGTTCTAGCCTGGGCCCTGGTTCTAGCCGGAGCTTTCTGCTGCCTGGTCTGTCTTGATGGGAAGAATCTTCACCACACACTTCCACCACACTAAGCTCTGCCGTAATTTCTCCTCCGTGATAGACTGTGTCTCCTGAAATCAAGAACCAAAATAAACCCTTTCTGTATTATGTTGCTAAGATCAGGTATCAGTGTCAATGCCTGTCCCTTACTTTTGAATCTGGGAATGAATATCACGGCTAGAAGTGATTTTTGCATGTACCATGGACATTTGACTATTATTATGAGACTCTAGATGCCCTTCAACTACTCCATTTCAGCAGCCTCCTCTAATACTGGCAGAGGAGAGGGGCATCACCTCATTACTGCTGAGTAGAAGTGAAGTCCATTTCCCACTCAGGCCCAGCTGTCATTTAGTGGAGAGGACAGGTCCTTCTTACAGCCCATCATGGATGCCACCAACTCTCCGTTGATACTTACCAGGACTTTGAGAATCAAGAGTAACTTGTCACAGCTCCCACGTGTTGACACCTCATGACAACGGTAAAGAGAGGTTGGATCTTCCACCAAGGACCCCAATGACACCACAGAGGCCAGTCAGAAGAGACAGGGTCCTTACCTGCAGGGGAGGACAGATAGCATGATTCCTCCCTAAGTCTGATGTGGAGGTGGGTTGGGTACCTTCCACATCCTGGTAAGAGGGAAAAGTCCAGGTGGTTCTCATTTGGCCTTAGCCAGTGGGGTTGAACTTGAGAGTTGCAGTTCCTTCTCTAGAGCTGGACAGAGTAAACGGGCTTCCCTTTGTGTATTTATAATCTTGCTAATATACCCCTTACTAGACAGAGAAGGATTTTTTTTTTCTGTTTGTTCTCATCAACGTGTCTTTAGAATTTCATCTAAAATATATGAGGGTTCCACTTGCCATTTACACATTTCAGTGTATTTATTTATTTATTTATTTATTTATTTATTTATTTATTTCATGTAGCCCAAGTTAGCCTTGAACTTGCTATGCAGCTCAGGGTGGTCTTTCATCTTCCTGCCTCGACCTCCCAAGTGCCAAGATTATAGGCGTCACCACCAATCCCAGCCCTCTCACATTTAAACTTATATATAAAGATAATTATATGCACACACACATATAATTAAGATATCAATAAGGTATCTTAAATAGCAGAACAGGAATTTGATGCATGCAATTGGAGGGTTATAAAATGAACTAGGTTATGAGACAAGCCATACATTCATGATGGTAACAACATTCCAGAGAGACAAAGGGAGCCCAGGAATCACACCTTTAGAGCTGAAATGCAAAGAACTTGCCCAGTGGGACAGTGTCCAGTGCCATAGGGGAGGCTGGGCTGAGGGAAGTACTACCCACGGCTCTTATGAACAGGAAGAGAACACCACTTCTCTGTTTTTTTAAACACTTAAATTTCTCCCCAGTTCTTATTAGTGAAGAAGGACCTGGGGACAAGCAGGCATGTGTCTGGCACCTTCCCTTTCCCTGACAAGTAAACTGAAGCTTAGAGAGCTGTGTAACTTGACTAGAATTCTACAGGTGCCCATCAGTCCATCAGGGCTCAGTGTCTGCGGCCCTGTACTTCCAGCTATTGGGAGACTCCAGGAAGTGAAGGTGTTACAGCTTCTGAGTTTGGATAGTTTAGTGTCAGTCTTTATTTGTCCTTTAAGAACACAGGAAACAGATGAGTGACTAAAACTAGAAGCCTAATACATACACTTGAAGATTTTCTGGATATCTTAGGGTCTCTATTGCTGTGAAGGGACACCATGACCACGGCAACTCTTATAAAAGAGAACATTTATTTGGAGCCTGCTCACAGTTTCAGAGGTTTAGTCCATTATTATGTCGGGGAGCATGGTGACATGCAGGTAAATGTGGTGATGGAGAAGGAGCTGAGAGTTCTGTACCCTGATCCACAGGCAGCAGGAAGAGAGACAGACATTGGACCTGGATTGAGCTTCTGAAACCTCAAAGCCCACTCTCAGAGACACACTCCAACAAAGCCTCAACTCCTAATAGTGCCACTCCCTCTGGGGACAATTTTCTTTCAAACCACCACACAGGGGAAGTTCTAGAGTAGTGAAAAGGTTGCACTGACCATGATATTTATTTTGAAACAATTTTTCCTATTTTCTTTTCCTCTTCCCTCCTTTTCTCCCTCTCCATGCTTTTACACTCTTTCATTTTTTTCTTCCTTTCTATAGGATTTCACTGTGTAGCCCAGGCTATCCTAGAACCCATGATGCTTTTGCCTCAGCTTCCCAAGGGCTGAGATGACAGGTGTGTAAAACATACTCTATTTTTTGTTGTCCTGCTTACTTTCTTACTTACTGCTTGCTTTATGTCAAACACCACTCTAGGTAGCCCAATTTTTTTTAACTAACTTAATTCTTGCATCCATCTTGTGCTAGTCTTAGGTCAACTTGACATAATCTAGAGTCATCTGAAAGGAGGGAGCCTCAACTGAGAAAATACCTTCATCCAATCTGGCTGTAGTGCATTTTCTCCTCCTCCTCCTCCTCCTCCTCCTCCTCCTCCTCCTCCTCCTCCTCCTCTTCCTTCTTCTTCTTTGGCTTTTCAAGACGAAGTTTCTCTGTATACCCCTGGCTGTCCTGGAACTGACCTCAAACTCACAGAAATCCACCTGCCTTTGCCTCCCAAGTGCCAAGATTACAGGTGTGTACCACGATGGGATGAATTGGTGCCAAGATTCTAGAATGTTGCTATGACCGCCCTGACCATGTGTTTTGGAAGGATTGTGGAAGGACTTTGGAACTCTGGGCTAGAAAAGCCATTGCGTATTCAAAGCTTGATGAGCTGTTGTGTGGGAACATGGAAGATAAAACTGAGAGCAGTGCAGATGATGGGGGCCGGCCTTGTGACGTTGAGAGGGAAGTTTGAAGACTCAATTGGCGCCATTTTGAAGTAGGACTCTGTCGTTCTGGTCATCTGGGACTGACAAATCAGCAGAGTTGATCAGGAAATAACTGAAGTGACATCTTTGCTTTGCCAGGACAACCAATGCTGCTTGTCTAGAGCTGAGAAATTAGAGGTTGTTACAAAGAGACCAGCATTGTTGAGGTGAGATCCTCTGGGAAACATTTCTGCAGGGTTAGCACACAGAAGCCATGTCCCAGAGAAGGTCAAGGTCGTACCTTGTGCTAGCATCCGAACTTGGAAGTGTAGGCACCCAAGTGATACTGGTTTTGAAAGAGAGAGAGACCAGCGGAGGCTGGGTCTTGGGTGGCAGGGCTGGAGGCCCCGAAGAGAGCCCAGGAGAGGCTGTTGGTAAAAGTGCAGCCCAGCTGGAACAGGAGCCCCTGCATTTTGGAGATGCCAATACCATGGGACAATTGCCAAGAACAGCAGCTGCTGTGGAGTGTAGGCTGCCAGAGCTTAGGAGACAATCTGTATGGGCCACAGAGGGTGAAGTGGGGGAAGTGACCCAAGCCCTGTGGAGGAGCCTTGAAGATTGTGAATGGATCCCAGACACAGTGGGAATTTGGTTTTGCTTTGTTCAGATTGTGACTGTGCCTTAGTTATTCCCTCTAGAAATAAAGTATTTAACTTATTTTTTATTTCATAGGAGCACACCGTAGAGAGACTTTGTTTTTTAAAGGGGTGAGTTTTTTTTTTTTTTAAGTGTGTGGATTTATAAGACTTGTGGAACTTTTTACATTTGAAAATGTTTTATATCATGATGTTGATATTAATTAACAAGAAAGGAAAGATGGTGGCCTAGCAGTGATGTGTTTGTGTGTCAGGTTGACAAGGGATCAGTTGTGCTGGCTAGTTTTATGTGAACTTGACACGGCTGGAGTCATTTGAAAGGAGGGAGCCTCAGTTGAGAAAATGCCACCATAAGACCCAGCTGTAGAGCATTTTCTTAATTAGTGATTGATGAGGAAGGGCCCAGCCCATTGTGGGTGGTGCCATCTCTGGGCTGGCAGTCCTGGGCTCTATAAGAAAGCAGGCTGAGAAAGCCAGTAAGCAGCACCCCTCCATGGCCTCTGCATCAGCTCCTGTCTCCAGGTTCCTGTCCTGCTTGAGTTCCTGTCCTGACTTCTTTCAGGGATGGACAGCAATGTGGAAGCGTAAGCCACATAAACCCTTCCCTCCACAAGTTGCTTTTGGTCCTGGTGTTTCATCACAGCAATAGAAAAATAATTAACACACATCTGTGTGGTGGATTTCCTATTATCTGCAGTTTATGGACGAAAAAGTCGATTCACAGAGAGGCTAACTGAAAATTTTAAGGTCTCGTGCCTTCCAGATGCTGAGTTGGTTACTCAGTCTTTGAGTCTACAAGCCCACATCCTTTGCTATTCTTCTCTAGTTCTTGCAACCATCCTGGTATGCTCTGGAGAATAAATCTGGTGACAACCTATGACAATCACAGCCAAAAAACAAATAGGCAGCAAGCATTAATTCAAACAAACAAGCTATGCATGTCTGCTTACTTATGAGTTTAATAATTCAACCAGTATTTCTTCCTTTTTATTTTCCTTTTTTTTCCTTCCTACTAAAACACTGCTTAAAACTACTCTTTTGGCAATACTTAAAAATAAACACGTACATGGTTTGAGGAGAAGGAAAAAAACATTTTTTTTAATACCTAAAAGGAGACAAGGCTTGTCAACGAATGCCACAATCATAATGAACATTGAACAGATAAAATTACCTGCATCTCCTTAAATAAAACTTTATAAAATTCTGTGGAAGAGGATGCTTACATAACAGAAAACTTGATGAAGCCCCTGCACAGAAAAACTGAGAATGGATCTTATATATTTAAAAGCAAATGTGTAGCGAGTTATGAATAGTCTACTGGCAACACGTCCCGATGGGCAGGAAGCCAATTTTGTTGCTTGCTTACAGGAATTATTTAATTGTTTCATCGATGACTCATAGTAAGAGCTTAGATGCCTTTGTCTTTCCAAGAGAATAAGAACAATGGTGAATGGGAACTGAGGAGAAAAATTTGACTGTGGGTAAATCAAAAGCAGAGAAGCATGGGAAATGTAAAAGTGGAGGATGTGAAAACTCCCTTAAATTTAACTATGTCCATATCCTTAGATCCTTGGTAAAGTCTCAGGGAGACAAAGACCCCAGGTCTGAACCAGGGGTCTGAATTACCAGGGATGAATCTATTTATAGAATTCTATCACAACAGGCCTGGCCTAAGACTGGTACTATAAAAATAGAGGGAGAAGTCGGCCTAGAGCAGTGTTGAGCTGTAGAAGCATCATGTGATCTAGCAGCTACATTAAAAAATTAAAAGTAAGCAAATGGAATTAATTTTGATAATGTATTTCATTTCAACATATGCAAAGTCATTTCAAAAAAGGCATCACTGCAAAAAATGATTGTTAAATATTATTTTTAGTATGAAACCTTTAAATTTGGTCACGTATATTATGCATACAGTACATCTTGGTGTAAACTGGCCACATGAGTCTTTACTGAGACCACGGTGCTGACAAGCCAATACAGCCTGGCCATTTGAGCGCTCAGCAGTCACATATGGCTGGTGACTGCCTTAAGGGGCATTACAGGTGTAGATATTGGGACCAGAAAAGGAATGGAAGGACTCAATGAAACTCAGTTTCTTGTTTAGTGACTGTATAATAGTGGCATCCGGTGACAGGATCAAGGGGTAAGTTAGGGGACTTTAGCTACTTTATCATGTCAATCAAACCCATGAAGGCAACAAATGAGTATAAAAGGTAAACAAAACCCACATGATTGCCTAGAAGATGCAGCTTTAAAACTCTCCTCTAGGCCGGGCGGTGGTGGCTCACGTCTTTAATCCCAGCACTTGGGAGGCAGAGCCAGGCAGATCTTTGTGAGTTCGAGGCCAGCCTGGTCTACAGAGCAAGATCCAGGAAAGGCGCAAAACTACGCAGAGAAACCTTGACTCACCCCCCCACCAAAAAAAAAAAAAAACAAACCTCTGAGCTCAACCTTTCTATCTGTTTTCACACCAACCTTCTATTATGAGAATTATGGTGCTCTGCATGTCACTATTGGTTGGACTGGTCACCATTGTTTGGACTGGTCACTCTTGGCTGGGCTGGTCACCGTTGGCTGGCTTTATTAAGGGAATGCAGGAGACAGATGAGCCAGTTAAGCTATTTGGCTTCCAAAGGGAAATGACAGCCCTAACCCTGTGGGACTTTGTAGAATTCAGGGAGACAATCTGCTAAGAATATCAGTGGTAGGTAACATTCTCTTGATTACAAGAACCAAAAATGGACAGATGTTATATTCCTTATTGACTTCACATTATGAAAGAAAGGCTTGGAAACCATTATACTGGAGTTTCCTAGTTTGGATTTTATTTTATTTTTATTTATAATGTTTAATATAATGTGATTGTTGTATAAATGCAGTACAGGGGAAATAATGACAAGAAAAATCTATACATCCCATCTAGATGACATCCCTGCCATTGGTCCCCCATTACCTGTTGTATATGTCCTCTCTCACTAATGCCCCCTTCCTCTTCAGAGCTCATGTGTTCTGTGGCCTCCCTACCATGCTTCCTTAAAGCCTGTCTTCCCATATCTCATGAGCCTATCTTGTTTCCTGGCTTTTCCCTGTACTTTCTCTCATTTAAACATGCATATTTAACCTTTGGAAGCTAAGATCCACCTATAAGATAGGATATGCAGTATTTGTCTTTGTGAGTCTGGGAGCCTTCCTTGATTTTTTTTTAATTCTTCTCTTTTACTGCTGAATACAATTCCATTGTATTTTCATTATCCATTCATCTACCGATGGCCATCTGAGTTGATTCTCTTTCCTTGCTATTGTCAAGATAGTAAAGGAAACTGAGTGAACAGAAAGCCTACAGTATGGGAGGAAAAAAGCTGTGCTACAATTTGATTAATCTCTACAACACATAAAGAACTGCAAAAATTACTCCCAAATTCCAAGACTGAATATCAATAAATGGGCAAATGACCTGGATATACAGTTACCAAAAGAAGTATAAATGGCCAGTAAACATTTTAAAAAATGTTCAACATCCTTAGCCATCAGAGAAATACTAATTAAAACTACTAGTCAGGGGGCTGGAGAAATGGCTCAGTGGTTAAGAGCACTGGCTGCTCTTCCAGAGGACCTGGGTTCAATTCCCAGCACCTACATGGCAGCTCACAACTGTCTGTAACTCCAGATCTGGCACCCTCATACCAATGCACATAAAATAAAATAAAATAAAAACCTATGCACATGAAATTAAAAATTAAAAAATTAAAGCTACTAGTCACTCAGAATGACTATCATTTCCAAAAGAAATAGTAACAAATATTGCCAAGATGCAGGAAGAGGACACCTTATTTATTTATTGTTGGTGGGTGTCTTAGTTAGGGTTTCTATTGCTGTGAAGAGATACCATGACCACGGCAGCTCTTATAAGGAAACATTTAATGGAAGAAGCAGCTTACAGTTTCAGAGGTTCATTCAGTCCACTATCACCAATGTGGTACATGGTGGCATGCAGGCAGATACGGTGATGGAGAGGTAAAAACTGAGAGTTCTACATCTTGCAGACAATAGGAAGTAGACTGATTACCACACTGAGTAAAGCTTGAGCAAAAGAGACCTCAAAGCCCACCACTACAGTGCCATACTACCTCCAATGAGTCCAAACCTACTTCAACATAGCCACACCTCCTAACAGTGCCACTCCCTATAGGTTTATGGGGGCCAATTACATTCAAGCTGCCACAGTGGGAGTGTTAACTGGTGCAGTCACTATGGATGATCTGTGTGAACGTGTTTCAAAATGCTAAAAATAAGCCGGGGCGGTGGTGGCGCATGCCTTTAATCCCAGCACTTGGGAGGCAGAGGCAGGCGGATCTCTGTGAGTTCAAGGCCAGCCTGGGCTACAGAGTGAGTTCCAGGAAAGGCGCAAAGCTACACAGAGAAACCTTGTCTCAAAACAAAACAAAACAAAAACAAAACAAAACAAAACAAAACCCCATAAAACCAAAACAAACAAAACAAAACAACAACAACAACAACAACAACCCCACTAAAAATAGATCTACCATAGGACCCAGCTATAGCAGTCCTGGAATAGACCCAAAGGACTTTGCATGCTGCTACAGAGATACCTGTACATACGTGGTTATCACGCTGGCTAACCCAGGAAGCCAAATGTAGAATTCAGTTCTCTGAATGCAGTGTTCTATGACAGACTGGACTCAGAGACTCTTCCCTTGTCTGCAAGCGCTCTTCCATTCCACATCCTGCTTAAGCTTTTCCTCCAGATCCATCAGAGTCCTGGATTGCAATGCATCTTTGTGCTTTTCCATTTTTCTTCCTCCTCTTTCCTAACCTGGGAGTTTCAGTCTCTCAGTTCAAGGCTGAAAATTGGTAGGGGAAGGATGTTATAAGAAATGTCTCATTTCAAAGGTTCGTGTAGACCTTAAGTATGGGTGCTCAGTCTAAAAGTGCATGAGCGACACCAAATACGTTCTGTCCTTTGAGACTCAGTAAATAGAGCAAGGAGGAGCTAGGTCTATAATAGACTTCTACAGGTACCAGAATGACAGTTATCTCCTTAGGAAGTTGTTCATTTTAAGTTTGTAGCGTTGGTATCCAGTAGCTGCGTCTGTATGCTTTAGGTAAAAACGTATTCTTTCCCACTGCCCCCCCCCCCCCCAGTGAAGCAATGTGTATAAACCTGCACTGTGCAAAAAAGAATGTAGAACAAAGGTTCATTGCGGTCTCAACTTCCTGGGAGAGCAAACTGCCAGCAGACTGACTTTCCAATGCCTTTGGCTTAACTTTATAGGGCTTTCTTAGATTAATTTTATTTCACGTTTTGTCCACAGGAATGTGTGTGCATCATGTGCATGCCCGGTGCTGGGCAAGGACAGAAGAGGATGCTATTGATGGTTGTGAGCAACCATGTAGGTGCTGGGAACCAAATCCCGGTCCTCTGCAGAAACAACAAGCACTCTTAGCCACCAAGCCATCTCTCCAGTCCACTTAACTTTTGATTCTTTTAAGATTTATTTATTTATTGTTTACAGTATTCTATTTGCTTGTATTCCTGCATGCAAGAAGAGGGCGCCAGATCTCACTATAGATGGTTGTAAGCCACCATGTGGTTGCTGGGAACTGAACTCAGGACCTCTGGAAGAACAGTCAGTGCTCTTAACGTCTGAGCCATCTCTCCAGCCCAACTTTTGATTCTTAAAGAAACTTTTATTTGAACAATGAGTACAGGACAGTTGTTAAAGGAATGAAAGGGGTAGAGACAAGTTTGAAGGTGTCTTTGCTCTCTTACCTCCCATGTGTGGCTATTTTTAATAGAGTGGTCTTTTTTAGAGCTCAGTTCTCTTATTTTCATTCCCATCCTGTGTCTTTCTTCTTGCTCATCACATATAGAAACATATAAAAACACATACACATAAGCAGATATTATAGTTTGGCTTTGTGTGACTTTTTTAAAAAGTCTGTTTGTTTCAATGGGTATGTCTATGCACCAGGCTCGTTCCTGGTGTCCCAGACACAAACAAACAAACAAACAGTGTCAGATGCCTTGGAACTGAACTGTGTTTTTGTTGTTGTTTGTTTGTTTGTTTTTGGTCTGTGTAGTTTGGTGTCTGTCCTGGATCTTGTTCTGTAGACCAGGCTGGCCTCGAACTCTCAGAGATCTGCCTGGCTCTGCCTTCCAAGTGCTGGCTGGGGTTAAAGGCATGTGCCATCACTGCCTGGCCCTGAACTGTGTTCTTAACAGGGCTCCAGCCCCATGGCATACCTTATAAATACATATTAACACATTTTTCACAATATACTTTTTCCTTTTTTTTTTTTTTTAAAAGAAAGCCCTAAAAATATTGTCAGGTCAAAACATAAAGATCCACTACATTTCCTTAGGCTATTGGCTCGTATTTAGTCCTGTGAGAAAATTTTAGCTCACAAACGTATTATCGATATAGCCAGAAGGTTTCTAATACTTTACTATTACTAACATTTAATGCTAGCAATAAACACATTGTATGTTTCCCCCATATACTTACATATGTGCATCTTTCTACATGTGTGCCTCTCGTTTCCCAAAACAAAAAAAAGGACATGTCTAACTCTTCAAACACAGGTTGTTTTTGTCACATAGTTGTTTGTGTGTGGCATCACCATTTTAGGGAGCCAGGCTCTCCTTTGGTTCTCACGGCTCTGCCCTCTGCTGTTGCAGGCATTAGCAATGAATGGTGGTGTATCTCAGGCAGACCTTAGGCTCTGCCTTGGATTTCCCATTTCCCTTCCCATCTTCATGGAGCCTTCACCACTGGCAGCTTCCCCTTAGGGAAGCCAGCTTTCAGAATCACAGTCTTCACACTGAAGCCCCCCCTTCCTGTCCGCATATTCTAACAGCTGCTGTAACAGGCCTGCCCTCAGCGACAGCCTGCTTGGCTCTATCTACAAGCTGAAGCCACTGTCTGGCATTTCTGGTTCCTCCCATGGCTTTTGAATTAAGATCAAGCACATCATATTACAAACAGCTGCCTAAGGAGCCAGGCGATCCAAGCTGGAAGTACAGGGATGACTCTTCACATGAGCAAGACAGTATGTATACTTTCTGCCTATTCTTGTGTATTCTAAGACACAGCATAAAGTTGGTGAGAGATACCCTACAGCTGAGCCACTGTGTTTTCATAATTCACTGGTCAGACTGGGTTTTGTTTACATCCATTCCTGCTCCCATTTCCCTCAGTCCAGTTTTAGTAGAACCACACCAGGAATAAAGCCTCCCATGAACCTTTTCTTAAGATTCATCTTTTTAGGAAAACCTTAAATCAACACAGTAGGAATGTGGGATTAATAAAAAGAGTCATCAAAATGGGATTTTAGATTTGGATTGCTCATCTACCTGAGAGCCCCAGGGACCTGTTTGTCCTTGGGGGGGCAGATGACAATTTAAAGTGTATTTCAAAAGAGACAACGTGTCTACTACAGCTTGGGGCAAATGCAGGTTTGAGTTTGCTGGAAGCCATACCTAGGATCTGATTATGTAGCAGCTAGTCCAAGAGTGGATCCTAGAGACACAGCCTCAGAATTGAATTCCTAAATTCCTCTGGGTCTTCCAGGCTGGGCCTAAGTAGCTCTTAACTACTTGCTAGACAACAACAGTTTCTGTTTGCCTGCGGGACGGGGGGGTAGACAATGACATAATCCGAAGCAGGTGCCTGGCAAGACCGGACTTGTTTTCCTGAAAATATACCCGCAACATACTTGATTGCCTTCTGGCTGGAAAGCAAGGTTGGGTTTCAGCACAAACTGAGCAGGGAGCCACAAGTTCTGCTTTGAGCAGGTACAGACCCTGCGCCATAGGAATGGCAGAACCCTGCATTTAATAGGCTTCGGCTGCAACCAGATAGAGTGGGCGCCGGGGTGGATCTTGAATACACTAGGAGTCTCCTCTTCTCCACAGTTTAGCTTGGTTGAAGGAGACGATATGCAGAAGAACCTTAGCACTGGTTCTCTAAACTCTGGAGTTAGAACTATCATATGTGTGAGAGAGACGGTACAGATGCCCGACACTGTTTACCCCAGTATTAGAAACATCACGGCACTCAGAGCTGCAGGTTTTTGTTTCGGTATCAAGGATTTGAAAGATGCACAGGTATCACTGCCCACAGCTACGTGTCTGCTGGTGAGGATTTTAGGTTTGGGAAACTTAGGAACTCAGTGTTCTGGGTAATGTTGCTGATCCAGATATCCACTGCTAGCCAATATTAAACAAACCTGTTCGTTTTAACTGAGAAGCATCTTTATTTGGGCTTTCCATCAATCTGGATTGCAGTTGCTGTTTATCAAGGCACTGCACACACAGCAGGTCATGCATTACACACATCACTTCTTGGTGAGTGGTTTAGCTTTCCTGTTTTATTTGGGTACCAAAACGTAAGGAGCATTTCTCTTGTACGTCTGTAGGTTTTTAGGATAAGCCCCCTTTTAAGACCATAAACACAGTGTTAAGATATTTACTACTTTTATAATTCCATATAGGATAATGTAGTTCTTATATAAATTATGTCTTACTCTCTCAAGCTCGTTTGGGTTAGGCTTTTGTTTTCTCCTGATTCTGCCTCAGTGTCTGCTCATGTTTGCAGTCTCTCTGTTGACTGCACATAATTATTAAGATACAATTTCCACTCCAGTCTCTTTTGTCTTGTTCTGCCATAAAAATATCCTTTTAAGACAGGCAGTGGTGACACACGCCTTTAGTGCCAGCACTTGGGAGGTAGAGGAAGGTGGATCTCTGTTGAGTTCGAGGTGTACAAAGCCAGGATTGTTACACAGAGAAACGATGTCTCAAAAAATAAAACACAAAACAAAACAAAACAAAAATCCTTTCTAAACTATATAAAATACAAACTGGGTCTTGTACTTCTCTGCTTAGGAGCTTTCCATGATTCCCAACTAAATAATTCTAATTAGCAAATATTTACAAAGCACTGTTTTATGGGGTTTCCGTGTTTTAAGTCATTTATTCGCGGTTGGGGGTGGGGGAACAGCAACAACAGAAAACAGATACTGAGGTCTTAGAGACGAACTAAACAAGGCATAGCCAGGCTAAATACAACGGAAAAACTCAACATTCAAATCACACTTTCTGGTCCCCCTTGGTAAGCTTTGTGTGTGTGTGTGTGTGTGTGTAGAGAGGTCAGAGGTTGACAATGAGTCCTTCCCGCTGTTGTTCTCCGCCTTACTTTATGAGACAGGTACTGTCGGTGAACTCATACCTCACTGATTTGCTAAACCAGCCAGTGAGAGAGCTCTTGGAACCCGCCCCCGAGCACCAGAATACAGATTTATGTGTGACCATATCCAGCGTTGATTTGCGTTTTGGGGTCTGGATTCAGGTTTCCACGGCAGGCATTTACCAACTGAACAGCTCCCCAACACACTGGATTTTAATCTGGACACTATACCTCTGTGTTTGACCTACCGGTCACCCTTGGTAAGCCCACTGTAACTTTAAGATATCAAAAGGTCAAAAGGAACTTAACGCTGGAGCCTACCAAAAGCTTAGCTTCACGAACATTAGGTGTCCTTAGACCACTTCCATTCATGGATAGCTGGACGAACTCATCCCCAGGCAATGTCCATTTTACAAGGTGATGACTATCTCATGTCATTTAGTGACTATCGCATTAGTAATAAAAATCAAAGCTGGGGTGGTGGTGGCGGCGGTGGCAGCGGCGGCGGTGGTGCACGCCTTTAATCCCAGCACTGGGGAGGCAAAGCCAGGCGGGTCTCTGTGAGTTCCAGGCCAGCCTGGGCTACAGAGTGAGATCCAGGACAAGCACCAAAGCTGCACAGAGAAACCCTGCCTCTAAACAAACAAACAAACAAACAAACAAATAAAATCAAAATGTCATATGGGTATTCCTCTATACCAATTTAAAGCTGGAAAAAATAATCCCAAGTAAAATTGTCATATGTTGGGGAAGTCTGTTCACTTTTCTGTCCAAAGGGCTCCACTGAACACAAAACCAAATGAAGATTTCTGAGCACACCTTCCACCCGCTCTCTGTTTGGTCATGCGCCCCTTCCAGCTCATCTCGGGCTTTGGCTTGGTACTAGGTTGGTACAGTAAACAGGCAGGTGAATGCTGCAGGGTCTTTCAGGCAAGGGAGGCAGTTCTAATCCACAGCTAAGCCATCGTCTCCATGGCAACCCTTTGTTCTCCCTGCAGCCCCCAGCTTCATCTTGGGACTTCTCTAAGAGCCTTTGACCTTATCCCAGCTTTTTTTTTTTTTTTTTTTTTTTAATTGTGGAAAGCTGTCTACACTCACTGGCTTCTTGTAGGGAGAGTGTGTGCTCATGTGTAGATTTATTCAGGCACACAATGGAATGGGTGTGTTTAACTGAATGAATATATGAAGAAATAAGCAACAAAAATTTAAGTTCACATATTAGTTGGTGATGTGGGAAAGGAGGGTTTTTGTATTTTCTTTTTTAAAGAACCATACATTCTATTTAGGACAGTCTAAGTGATTAACGGCTGAATATCTAACAGGAAAAAAACCCACTAACCTTATTTATTATTTCTCTAACCATAACTTAAGATATAAAAGGATTCTGAACGAGCAGAAAGAATCTCGGCAGCCAGCAAAGGCATTAATTATAAGAAACAGCAATTTACATTATTTATGAGGAAGCTATTTACATTGCCTGGCCCTGCCAGTGGCTGCCTCCCTCTATTCTTTCATTACAGGGAGAATAAGGGAAACTGACATGGGACAAGAAGAGGTATCATCAAGCCTGCATCTCATTTCAGGAAGACAGCATCTCTTTTTAAAAAAATGTGTTTTAAAACCCCTCAAATATAATCGAAAGGGGAGAAAATGGAAACTTCCATCTTGCCGCCATGATGATGATTCATAATCCAACACCCCTTTAAATATTCAGACAGGCTTCCAAAACCCACAGCAAGTGAAGGATTGTTAACAGAAGCATGTGCGGGCCGGGGATGATGACTAAGACTGAACGTTTCGTAATTCAAGCACTTGAGTTTAGTCACATTTTTCCCCCTACCAGTGACTTTGAAATCTGTACACTAGGAGGAAGGTCATTTGTTAAAAAAAAAAAAAAAAAAAAAAAAAAAAAACAGTTAAAGCAGGGAAGGAGCAAGCCCACTTCGTTTTATGTTCTCTCCTCTTTTCGGACCTCTTTAGTTCAATTGGAGCCTGCCTCCTGCCGTTCCTATTCGTGGCTACAATAGATAGTTCTCAGTAGCAATTTGCGCTGGCTTTTGATCTGAAACGGACAGGGCTGCTATGTGAAAGCAAGCGGGGAAAGAGAACAGAGAGAATCTACCACGCCAGATTTTTTGTTGTTGTTTTGTTTTTTGGTTTTTTTTCGAGACAGAGTTTCTCTGTGTAGCTTTGCGCCTTTCCTGGATCTCACTCTGTAGCCCAGGCTGGCCTCGAACTCACAGAGATCCGCCTGGCTCTGCCTCCGAGTGCTGGGGATTAAGGCGTGCACCGCTGCCACCGCCACCGCCGCCGGGCCACCATGTCAGATTTTTAGAATCAATCTCTCTCTCTCTCTCTCTCTCTCTCTCTCTCTCTCTCTCTCTCTCTCTCTCTCTCCAAATGCTCAACGGACAAAACTCCTCACCCCACCCCCACCTGCTTCTTTAAAAAGTTTATAAAGTTTGTATTGCCCATCTAGAGTGAGATCAAATATTGTGAGTCAATGGGAATATCTGTGTCTTGGAGGGGAATTAGGCCCTGACAGTCAGCTGGATATTCCTCTGTTTCACTGGTTGCCTTGGAAGCTCCTTCATTCACAATGACCTGCTCCAGTGAGCGATTTCCTTGTGACCTTCCTTCCAAGAACATTCCGGTACGGTGCACAGGACATAGGCGGCTGGCCTTACAAGTTAGCACAGATCTATAGGGCTGGAAAGGAACGAGGTCGGATCTAGAAGAGATGAGGCTGTGGTCTTAATGAACTTCTTCGCATCTGGTGGCTGCTAAGGTCACCATCGATATTTTTGAGTGTGAAAGAACAGGTAATAGTTTCAGGGTTAAAGACCTGGTTTTGGAAGCCACCATAAATCTCTGGTTCTTCAATCATTTTTGGCACTGCGTAATTTAGAAGGAAAAGCGGGTCCTCTAGCTGAAATTCAAACCCCAAATTAATAAAGCTGACTCAATGTAGCCCGTGAAATGCAAGGAAAGAACATTTCTTGATGCTAAACATTTTCCCCAAGCATGTAGTCTGCCCATTAGAGGAAAAAAATCTCCCACATCCCTGTTTAAAAATGCACAAGTATTTTGAGAGTTAACAGTTCCAACCATTAGCATGTGTTAATGTCCAAGAGTTAAAGTTGAGTAAAACACGCATTAATTTAGAATAGAGTGACATGTAGGATAAGGCTGAAGTACAAGTAAATAGTAAAAGTAATCCTGATTATTAGAGGCACAAATTCTAATCCCATAGTCACCAACTCAAATTGCCCAGGAGAACGTCGAGGTAGCACGTACTTGTGTTAACCAGCTTCTCAGAGAATTTCCTAATTTCAGTTTCGTTAATAAGCTTCTTTTGGGGGGGGGGGTGTCTCAGTCAGGGTTTCTATTGCTGTGAAGAGACACCATGACCACTCTTATAAAGAACACATTTAATTGGGGTGGCTGGCTTGCAGTTTCAGAGGTTCAGTCCATTATCATCATGATGGGGAGCATGGCGGTGTGCCGCCAGATGTGGTACTGGAGTAGTGGCTGAGAGTCTTACATCTTACAGGAAGTTAACTGAGACACAGGGGGGTATCCTGAGCATAGGAAACCTCAAAGCCCACCCCCACAGTAACACACTTCCTCCAAGAAGGACATACCCTCTCCAACAAAGCCACACCTCCTAATAGTGCCATTCCCTCTGAGCTTATGGGGGTCAATTACATTCAAACTACCACAGGGGACATCATGAATACAGCTTACTCCTTATGATCCCTGGCTTCAGAGCACATATTTAGGACTTGTTCCCTGACACTGTGCTTTGTTCTTTGACTTTGGTCTCCTCAGTGGAGAAATGTTAGTAGCTGAGGTATGACATCATCATAATTAAAAGAGAAGAGCAGTGTTTCGGCTGTGTGGCGGTGGCACATGCCTTTAATCCCAGCAATCGCCAGGCAGGGGCAGGCAGATCTCTGTGAGTTGGAGACCAGCTTGGTCTACAGAATAAGCAGAGAAACCTTCACAGAGAAGCACTTTGAAGAAAAAGAAAAAGAAAAAAAAAGTTTCAAAATACTTAAAATAATGCCAGACACATTTTAATTATTGTAGCCATGGATAATGCATTAAAAGGTCAAAATGGGAAAAATATAGTATAAATTTTTGATGGTGATTTTTAAAAAATAATTTATTTAACTTTATGTGCAATGGTGTGAAGGTGTCAGATCCCTTGGAACTGGAGTTACAGACAGTTGTGAGCGACCCTGTGGGTACTGGGAATTGAACCTGAGTGCTCTGGAAGAATACCAGTGCTCTTAACCACTGAGCCATCTCTCCAGCCCCTTGATAGTAATTTTTTATTGCCTTTCTGTTTAAAACTCCCTCTCTAGCTGTCTTGTTTGTGAATGCCTGGAATCCCAGCACTCAAGAGACTGAGGCAGGAGGATAGTGAGTTTGAGGGACCCCCCCCCACCCACTATGGGCTACAAAAGGAGGTCTTTCTAAAATTAAAAACAAAATTCCACAACAAACAAAAACCTCCAAACAAAACAGAAAGACAGTTATTCATGCATTATACATCAGTGCCATGCGGTTACACAACAAATGGACATTAAAAAAATTTAAATTCATTTGATTGTGTGTGCGTGCGTGCGCGCGCGCATTGCCTAATTCCGAGCATCCTGCCTCTCCAGGCTGTTGGTGCTGCCCTCGCCCTCTAGGGGCCGCTGTGCTTCCGGAACGCGTGCAGGGGGCTCGGTTGCCAGGAGACCGTTGCCTGGCAACCGCGTGTACACCAGCCCCTAGCGTGCTGACTCTGACAGACATGGCGACCTCCAGCTCCTCCTCCAGCTCTTCCTCGGAGACGTCCCGGGAGACCGGGATATCGGTGTCGCCGGTGCAGCTGCCCCCGACGCCGCCGCCGACCTCCACGGCGATTCTCAAGTCGCCCACCGAGTCCAAGTCGAGCTCGCCCAACACGCCGCAGTGGACCTGCTCGGAGGACACGCTGCCCTCCGCCGCCTTCTACGGGCCCCTGGACGCTAAAAACCCGCTCCTGGCCTCTTGCGAGAAGGAGACCCGGGAGCTGTTGGGCTTTATGAAGAAGAAGAAGGCCCTAGCCGCCTCGGAGGAACAGAAGCATGAATTCCATCGGAGGTGGTAAGCCGAGGCAGGGCGCTGGGGAGGGCGCCGCCAGGACAGGGGCGGGGCTCCGGAGCCCAGAGGTGGACGTTCCTGGACATCACAGTCCTTAGCGCTCCTCCAAATTTCAGGTCAAAATAAAAAGTCTGCACAGAAGCGCTTCCTCTCACCCCGGGTTTGGTCTCAGTGTCTTCTCCTGGCCTCTCGGCTCTCTCATGGGTCGCCAAACAGGGCAAAAGTAGACTAAAGACCAACTCTGAGATTGCTCAGGTCCTTGTTTGGTCTCAGCCAATGTTGTCATCAGTGGACGCGTGCATTTTGTTCTTTTTTTTTTTACATCCCGCTGGGGTTACAGAAACTTCTTTTTCTTCTTGACTTTGTGGCTCTTTCTGAGCGTCTGAATGCTTTTTTTGTTTGTTTCTGTCTCCAACTTACTTCTGTAAACTGAAAACAACTTGCTTTTAAGATTTGTTCTTGGAAATGTTACCACCATTTTTTTTTCTGATCTAATGCATTCCAAAATGAGTAGTTACAGATATAGGTAGGCAAGTAGCAAAGAATAACAGACTGGTGAATAATTTTAACTTACATGTCTTCACCATGAATTTAGTATGAACATACAGTTTTAACTTACATTTGTTATTCATGCAAACAGCCTAACGATTTGTTAAGCCCGTAATATACATCTCTGAAAGGTACTTTTCTCAAAAGTAGGAAAGCATCAAGTTAACAATAGACCCCTTCCCCCAAATCATGTATTTCTACTCTGTCCCACCCAGGTTTGAAACACCCCTTTCTCCAGCACACCTACACTTCGGTCTTTGTTGGCCCATTTGATATCTAACAGTCATGGTAACTCAGGATTTGTGTTAAAGTGACCCTTATTTTATTTTTTGGTTTTTCGAGACAGGGTTTCTCTGTGTAGCTTTGCACCTTTCCTGGATCTCTCTCTGTAGACCAGGCTGGCCTCGAACTCACAGAGATCCATCTCCCTCTGTCCCCCGAGTGCTGGGATTAAAGGCGTGCGCCGCCGCCGCCGCCGCCGCCGCCGCCGCCGCCGCCACCACTGCCCAGAAACCCTTATTTTATTTAATAATGATCACCAAGTACAAGAGTCATGATGCTGGAGACACTGACGTGAAAGGAAAAGGTGTAAATTCTGTAAATGAAAAAAAAGTTTCAATAAGGAAAGAAGAAAAGTGCATATTCTGGTGGCCAAGATCCACAGAACGGTTGGCTGTCCTGAGAGACACCATATTCACATAACTGTTAGACAGTTTGTTATACTCGGTCTACCAGAGTATAGCTCCACCTCTTACTGTGCCCAGTTCATAGAGAAAACTGCCATGGTGTGATGGCTAACCTTGGTTGTTGACACTCCAGGGAAGAAGGCACCTCCATTGAGAAAGTGCCTCCATCGGAATGGCCTTGTGGCCTGTCTGTGGTTGGTTGCCTTTCACTCCACTCCCTCCCCGACCATTCCCAAGTAAATTACAATGCTCGGCCTTAGCTTGGCTTAGTGTCTAGCCTGCTTTCCTTATTTCAGTTTATCCTGTGTATCTTTTGCCTCTGGGCTTTTCCTATTTTCTTACTTCTGTATGTTACTCTTACTCCGTGGCTGGCTGTGTAGCTGGGTGGCTGGCCCCTGGCGTCCTCCTCTTTCTCTGGCTGCTTCTTTTTCAGTTCTAGCTAGATCTCTCCTCCCAGATTTCTCCCTTTATATATTCTCTCTGCCTGCCAGCCCTGCCTAGCCTTTCCATTGGCCAGTTCTTTCTCAGACCATTAGGAGTTTTAGCGCAGTCACACAGCTTCACAGAGTTAAACAAATGCAACATAAACAAAAGTAACACACCTGAAAATAACATTTTACTATACATTTCTGTGAGACATTTTATTGATTGCTGATTGATGGGGAGGGCCCAGTCTACCCTGGACAGTGCTATCTTTGGGCAGGTGTCCCTGGGCTGTGTAAGAAAAGTAGCTAAGCAAGCCAGAGGAATCAAGCCAGTGAGCAGTGTTCCTCCATGGCCTCTGCTTCAGTTCCTGCCTCGGGTTCCTGCTTTGAAATCCTGCCCTGGTTTCCCTCACTCATGCACTGTAACCCACAAGATGCAATAAACCCTTTGCTCCCTAAATTACTTCCAGTCACAGTGATTATCACAGCAACAGAAAGCTAACTAGAACATAATGTCTCTCTCTCTCTCTCTCCCTCCCTCCCTCCATCTCTCTCTCTCTCTCTCTCTCTCTCTCTCTCTCTCTCTCTGTGTGTGTGTGTGTGTGTGTGTGTGTGTGTGTGTGTGTAAGAAAATACAGTATGCTGGGCACAAGCCTTTAATCCCAACACTCGGGAGGCAGAGGCAGGCGGATCTCTGTGGGTTCGAGGCTAGCTTAGTCTACAAAGCGAGTTCCAGGAAAAGTGCAAAGCTACACAGAGAAACCCTGTCTCAAAAAAACCAAAAGCAAACAACAACAATAACAAACAAACAAACACAAAAACCCCAAACCAAAAGCAAATACAGTATATATAATATTCAGTATTAATTGTCTCTTCATCCAACTATAGGAGTCTCACAATGCATTCACTGACAGCAGGGTAGAGCCACAGTGAGGACATTTTACCAGGAGAGTCTAGAGAGAAAAGTAAGGCAGGCACAGGATTGAGGGGTAGCCCATGGGTGTTGCAATTGGAAATGGGGCGGCAGGGAGATGGACAGAGAAAACTGGGAAAAGTGGCTTAGTGTTTCCTTTTTTTAGAAAGTCGAGGAGGAAGCCTAAGGTGGTGGCACATGCCTTTAATCCTATCAGAGGCAGAAGCAGGTGCGTCTCTGAGTGTGAGTCCCAGGACAGCCAAGGCTACAGAGAAATTCTGTCTCAATGCAGCCCCCCTTCCTTGCCCCCCCCCCCGTGTGTGCATTATGCGCGCGCGCGCGCGCACACACACACACACACACACACACACACACACACACACGCACACGCACACACACACAATGTCGAGAAGGTGTGGAGAGGATGTATAAGGATTTCTTGGCAGAGTGGGCTACACAGGGCAAGGACAAGTGTGAAGAAGCTGAGGTAGCATTGTGGCAGTGGGAAGAGCAGGTTTAGGTAGGAGGAAATAAGATGGGGAACTTAGTTTTGGATGTATTGGGATCGGTAACAGCGTTCAGGCAGGGCTGGAGGTCAGAAGAGAAACACATTTGGGATTATCAACCCATTCATGATGTTTACATTATGATGCTTGATGCACTAGTCAATGGAGGGAGTGTAGGGAAAGAGGAGAGGAAAGGACAGAGCGGGGTTGTTCCAAAACCGACAAGGAGAAGCAAATAGCATCCTGCAGACACTAAGGGGCTGGGAAGGGAGGAGGAGGACCAGGAAGTAGCTGGTTCTCCGAAAGCCAGAAGCCGGAAGAGAAAGTGATTTAAAAGGAAGGGAGAATCAACCTTGGCATATCCTGCTGATGGGTAGGAGGAGAGCCAGCAGTTGACCCAGGAGTGAGGACAAACAAGATAAAATAAAATAAAATAAAATAAAAACAAAGGCTTTTGCTGGCTATGGTTTTGTATACCTATCATCCCAACATTTGGTTCCTGACTTCAAGGCTAGCTGAGTGAGACCCTGTCTAAAGAAAGACCAAGGAGACCATGCTGCACAGGAGGCCATGATCCGAATACACGCCGTTTGAATGGTTTCCATTTGTACATCATTCTCGAATCTCTGCTGCCAGCATTCCAGTCCAAAGCAGAGGCTCACTTTTCTTTGGCCTCCTCCACTCTGTCTCAAATATCCTACATGTAGCAGTTGGGTGTTCTTTGCAAACATACCATCTGCTCTTAGCTGGAGTTTGCTGATTGGTATTACTTCTAGAATGCAATTGAGAGGCCTCCACTGTTCTCCAGGGTCCGAGGATCTGGCCCTGCCTTCCCCTTGTCTGTGATCAGCACTTTCCTTGGGACTTACCCAAGAAACACTCTACTTTCTTGTCCCAGAAGTTTAATTAGTTGTTTCCTTTGTCTGGGAAGTTTTTCTTCCAGGTTTCTAGTTATCTGGCTCGTTTTCCTCTTTCAGGTCTCTGTCAATCATTACTATCTAACAAGACAGGCTTTTTCTGCCTAATTCAGGTTCACCTATCAATTGGTATTTTATTTAACTTTTTGCATTCTTGTATATTGTCTGTCTCCTTTATTAAAACATGAGCTTCCTGAAGAGCTTGGGATAATTTCCTTTTTCTGTCTTCGTTGCTCCATCTCCAGGTGCTAGCCTGGGAACTGGAGCAGAGTAAACACTCAACAAACATTTGATATCACAGGAATCCAAGGACTATATTGTCTTGCATTCTCCCAACTTGGAAAACAGATTTATTTATTTCTCTATGATGTGGAAGGGTGTTTTGCCTGCATGTGTGTCAAAGTAGGTGGCACTCCAGCAGAGTCCCAAGGGGAGCTCAACGGCAGCTTGATTTGAAATGAGGGGTGAGAGGGGATGATGTGAGAGGAGAATCTGCAGGAGTCAACCAGGCACACAGAGAGAAACAGAGGACAGCAAGCATGGAAGACCCTTGGCTGGGAAGAGCCAAGCCCTTTGAAGGAACAGAGAGAAGCCCACTGGGCTCCACCATGGGAGGTGTAGGTGCAAGGGTGGGAGATGACATTGGAGGAATCGATGGGGATTTGGAAGGCTGCAGAGTTCCTTTCTGCTAAGGGATTGCCATTACATGATTTTTATTTGAAGATACTGCTTGGGTGACCCTGTAAAATGGAGCAGGAGTGGTAATGGCGAGCCAGTTAGGAGCCCAGGAGGCAGGAGTTGCTTTTATAACACATTTGACAGATGGTTGTTCTTAAAAATCAAAGCTTTTTTCTTCTTCTAACTATAGGGATTTCCGCAAGCATAAAAATTTATAGTACTGAAAATATAATTTTGATTATATGAACAAAGCTGTTATATAAAAGTGTGGGATATTTAAAAGTATGCCTTTGTTATAAGCATTAGATAGTCTGCTTAATACTTAGACTGTGAGGAACTTTTTAGGACATCCAGGACATATCCTAGCCATCATAGCCAACCAGCAGTAAAAACACGTTAGCCCTTAATTCTTGAAGCTGGCTGGGGTGGTCCATGTCTGCGGTTCCAACCCTGGGGAAGCTGAGGTAGGAGTTTTGCTGGGTGAACTCAGCCTGGACTAGAAGAATATGTTTCAGGCCACCCTGGGCTCCAGAGGATATTTTTTGCTGCAGTATTACGTAAGCTATTCCTAATGAGCAGCATTCCTGAACTTCAGAATCTCTAAAAAGAAAAAAAAAACCCAACCTTTTATTATGTAACCCTGATTGACTTAATTAAGCTGGTATTTTGCTTCTGTGAGTAACAAACCCAATGATCATCTCATCTGTAAGGCTTGGATGAATTAACTGTTTTATGTGCAGAATTGAGGGAGTCTGGCCCGACAGCGTAGATTTCATGAATTTATTTCATCTAAATAGTGTGAAATTTCATGGGGAAGCAAGTGAAATATAAAGTGAACAAAGCCGGTGCCTTTCTTTTCTTAAACCCCGGGGTTTCTATTCATCACATTGTTTCTGTCATTTATTACGGGCACGTGTATCTATTTTTCTACCCTTATTATTTGGTCCATAAAGACAGGGATGCTTAATCCCCTCCATACTCAACTGGGGACTCAATCATTATTGCTTAATTATTTTAATGAATCAATTGATTTGTAGATGCTGTTTCACGAATGTGCATATAAGTAGTAACCAATCTCACTCCACTTCTTTTTTTTTTTTTTTGGTATTTCAAGACAGGGTTTCTCTGTGTAGCTTTGGCTGTCCTGGAACTCATTCTGTAGACCAGGCTGGCCTCGAACTCACAGAGATTCACCTGCCTCTGCCTCCCAAGTGCTGGGATTAAAGGCCGATGCCGCTGCAGCCACCACCACCTGGCCAGTCTCCAGTTCTTGAGTCTAGCCTGCTGCCTTAACAGGATACCACAGACTGAGTGGTAAGACATTTATTTTCACGTGGTTCTGAAGGCTTCGGTTCCAGGTCAGGACCTGGTCAGGGCTGTTGCCTGGCTTGGGAAGCTGCTTTACCCTCTCAGGACCTTTGCCCTGAAGAAGCCCGGGAGGAAGAGAGTACGTATGAGCACAAACTCTCGGGGTCTCTTCTGGTGCGGACATTAATTCCATCAGTCCAGGATTCGACTGCATGCCCTCATTTGGTCCTAGTTGCTCCCTCAGATGCCCACTTTCCAGCACAGCTGCCCCCGGGTTTAAGGCTTCAACAGTGTGTTCGGATTGGAAGGATGCATTCTGTTCCCAGCACCGTCTGTATCTAGAAACTTAGAAGACAGGATTGGACAGTTTTAAGGAGAGTTTAGACTTCTTTTTCCTTATCCCACAGGCACTCATAACATTTAAGAGAAAGAGAACAAATCAGTGTTAAGTCAGAGAATGAATAAAATTAGCAACGATTTACTGCTCTGTTCATTTTTATTAAAAGCCACTTTTATAATACTGATGGTCTGTTTTTGTTTCATGTGGTGGGAGGAAGTGTAATCCTACATGATTTTGCGCTCTTCCTGGAGAAGAATTAAATAAAAACAACTTCCCCAACCTACCTACCCTTTAACCCGTCTCTCCCTCCCTGTCCTTTACCCCTACTTCCCTCCCTCTGTCCCGATTCACTCCTTTTATACTCTTGACTACCGTGACAGCTAGTGAGCTGCCAACCTGACAGATTAAGAATTGCCTAGGAGACAAGCCTCCAGGCTCACCGGTGACGGCTTCTTTAAGTCAGGTTACCCCATCGGCATGTCTATGCGCCATGGTCTTGATCAGCTTAATTGAGGTGGGGAGACCCACACACCGTGGTTCCTTCCCCCTGAATTAGCATCTCGGACTGTGTAGAAGAGAGAAAGCAAGATAAGCATGAATTCTTGATTGGCGATGTGACATGACCAGCTGCTTCAAGCTTCTGCCTCGACTTCCCCGCCATGATGGACTGTACCTTGATCTGTGAGGCAGGAGAAACTCTTTCTGCCTGAAGTTGTTCTGGTCAGAGTATTTTATCGTAGCAACAGGAAGAGAAGCCAAGACACTCTACCTGTACTAGCTAGTCACTGCTCTTGAGGCAAGTGAATGCTATCCTTGAAGTCCTTGTCTGTGGGGATGTTGTTTCCCCTCTTGGGGTGGTTGCAGACATGATGAAACAAAGGAAAAATGATTATGGGGCATGAGATACAGAATAGCCAACACAACATTGAAGAAGGAAGTTGGGGGATAATTAAGAGCGTGGTGGCCCATGCCTGTAATTCTGGCACACTGGAGGGTGGAGGATATTGAGTTTGAGGGTGGCCAGGGCTCCATAGTGATTCCCTGTCTCATTACAAACAAACAAAATCCGGAGCAACAAAGCTGGCAGACCAGTGCTACACACTAGGGATTTATAAACCGCTGTAGTAATCTGGACAGTGTGATATCAGTGAAATAATGGACCAATCAATGGAGAGGAATACACAACCCTGAGATATAGTCTATAGAAAGGAATAGAAACAAGACAGAATGATGCTGGAACTACTTAACAACTACATGCAAGAAAATGTATTTACATCCTTCCTGGAAATCAGCTCAAAGTATTACCTATCAAAAACATAATACTCAAAACGGTACGATTCCTAAGAGAAAATCTGGGTGACTTTGGGTTTGGTAATTACATTTTCTATGTGACTCCAAATACATAACCCATGAATGAAATAATAACAAGATTAATTTCATGAAAATTAAAGATTTCTGCTCTGTGAAACACTGAATGAAAGAATAGGCTGTACACTTAATACTTGCAAAAGTTGTATCTGATAAAAAAAACCCTGTTGTCTACAATATTCAATGGACTCTTAAAAAGATCAATGGTAAGAAAACAAAATCAAAATCAACTCCAACCTGTTTTTAAAAATTGGCTGAATATCCAAAAGACACAAGAGGTATACGCAGATGGAAAATGAACACAAGAAGATGCTCCACGTGCAACAACATCCAGGAACTGCAGATTCAAACAGCCATGAGATCGTCTTCACACCGATTACAAGCCTCTGAATGCTGATGAGGGAGCAAGAGAAGCTCCATGTTGGAGGGGATGCAGGATGGCAGAGGTAGCTTTGTGGAAGATAAGGGATGAGTTCCCACAAAGCTAAGTGCATGGTGCACCCTTGAGAATGCAATTAATAATTGTGGCTCTTGGCGCTTACCCAAAGGGAGATTGTATCCACACAAAACTCTGCATATGAGTACTCATGGTATCTCTCTGTCTCTGTCTCTGTGTGTGTGTGTGAGAGAGAGAGGGAGAGAACATGTTTGTGTGCGCATGCACACATGTATGTGTGTGTAGAGGCCAGAATTCAACCTTGGATGTCCCTTCAACAAGAGCCATCTTTGTTTTTGAGACAGGGTCTCTCACTGGAGTCTGGGGCCTACAAATTACAATAGGCTACTGGCTTCTGAATCCCAGAGATCCTCCTGCCTCTGCTTCCCCAGTGCTGAGATTATAAGCATGTGTCACAGGACCTGGCTATTCACATGGGTTCTGGGACTCCCAACTCAGGTCCTCATGCTTATACAGTAAGCATTTTATTAACTGAGCTGTTTCCCCAGCCCCCAGATATGCATAGCAGCTTTATCTATAATTGCTAAAACTTGTAAACAAGCCAGGATAGTCTTCATAAGGTTAGCACAAAAATAAATGACAATATTACCAGCTCATGCAATACTAATTAGTATAAAAACAAACTGTTGAACCATGAAAAGCCATAGAGGAACTGAGATACATATTGCTAAGTGAAAGAAGGCAGTCTGAAAAGATTATATAGCATGTGGCGTTCTGTCGGAGGCAAGTTGTGGAGACAAGTAAAAGGATCAGTGAGAACAAACATTAGGGATGAAGGGAGACACACACAGGTGGAGCACAGAGGAATTCCAGGCCAGTGAAACGTTTGCATTTTGTAACGGTGCTGATATGTATTATTATACATTAATCAAAAGTGCCTCACGAGCACACGCCAAGAGTGAATCCCATCGCCAATACTTGATGGGCAGTGTTGCTTGTCAGCTGTGACATGACATGACTCTGTGACAGAGGAGGAACAGAAACAAAAGCTTCAGATTAAGATGTGAGGGGGCTGGAGAGATGGCTCAGTAGTTAAGGAAACTTCCTGCCCTTGCAGAGCACTTGGGTTCAGTTCTGAGCGCCCAAGTGTCTCACGCCCACCAGTAGCTCCAGTTTCAGGTGATCTGGTGCCCTCTTCTGGCCTCCATAGGCACTGCAGGCTCATGGCATGCATATATGAAGGCAAGGCAAAAGAACTCATATATTAAAAAAAAGGTTAATGTATGAAAGAAGTCAGTTTGCAGAGGAACATTGACATCACCTAAGGAGCAGAGCATGCTAATGAAATGCAAAGGAGAGAGAGAAAGAGAGAGAGAGAGAGAGAGAGAGAGAGAGAGAGAGAGAGGAGGGAGCCAGAGCAGACCATATACCATATGGCTCTTTCCTTGGCTCACTTCCTTTCTTGGGAGTGTTTTTCCTTAATTAATAATCCTTCATCAATAATAAAAAATAATAGCATTCCTTAATTAACAATCTGTCTATTTCTATTCCATGCCTAACTTAAAAGGCATGACTTTTTCTCCATTCCATCTTCTGATAGCTGCTGGAATTTTTTTTTTTTTTTTAACCTAGTCTGTACTATGGTTTTTGTTGGCTTGTTTGTTTTTGTTTTTGTTTGTTTTGTTTTATTTTTGTTATTTTTTATTTTTGTTTTTTTTTGAGACAGGGTTTCTCTGGAGCCTGTCCTGGAACTCACTCTGTAGACAAGGCTGGCTTCAAACTCACAGAGATCCACCTGCCTCTGCCTCCTGAATGCTGGGACTAAAGGCATGCACCACCACTGCCTGGCCTATGTTCTTTTAAAATTGTCCATTGATTTCCTTCCGAGTTAATTTCTGAGATCTTTCTTGAGACAAAGAACCCCAAAAGGGAACCTCAGTGGATACTGACATGGTGGATACTGATAGAGGGCACACTTGTTCATGCTCTAAAAAAAGAGTTTTTATAAATGCATATGATGGGTTCCAGTCAACAGTGGGCACATGTTAGCTGTAATCACGTGAGCTATAATAGCGGTAATATAATAAAATAAGTTAGTACTTAGGCACTAACAATAAGGCACATCAAGAAGATTCAGAACAAGGCAGGTTTTTTTGTTTTTTGTTTTTGTTTTGTTTTGTTTTTTCCAGAGCTGAGGACCGAACCCAGGGCCTTGCCCTTGCTAGGCAAGCTCTCTACCACTGAGCTAAACCCCAACCCCACAAGGCAGGCTGACGGCTGACTCTGAAGACGTTTTTCTTTACTTTTCTCACAGTGCCACGACTCTGTTTAATATCTGGACCAAATATGCGCCCCGGCTGCCGTCTGACTATTACAACGAGAAGCTTCTGAAGGTCGGAGACAGCCTGTGTCAAATCAAAGTAAGTGATTCTAACGCGGAGAGCCAGGGCCAAACCGACTCCTTTGGCTGTTTAGGATGTGGGTCCGTACTTTTCCTAGTCTGGAGGTTTTGAAAATCATACTCAAATGGATAAAAACTGTACGGGGGTCCAGGAACCCTCCTAACGACCATGAAGTTAGCCTTTTCACTTGGCATTTGAAATTCTCCAGGGTGGTTTCTTCAGGAAGCAGAGGCAGGCAGGCTGGGATGGGCAGGCAGCTCAGCTCCATTGACAGAGGGTGTGGTGGGCCCACAGCAGGAAGTGCCGAGTCATCATGTTCCCACCTCTACAAAGGAGCCCAGACACCACTTCCTGTTGTTTTTGACTCGGCTGGCGGCCTTGCAGGGTCAGCCCTCGCGGCTGCTGGCCTGGCTATTCAGTGCCCTGTTTTAATGACGTTTAGGTTCCTCTGAGTGTTTTGCTGTACTGTGAGTCTAGCGGCTGTGGCCTGTATGCCCCGCTTCCTGCTCAGTCTTGTATTAGAAACTGAGCATGTACCATAATGTTAGTTCCGTATCAGGGCCTATGATTCTGAAGGTCATGGACCTGAACTTGACTTGATAAGACTGTGACACGGCTGGGCTTTCAGTTCATGACCTTGTGAGCTCACGACTGAGCTCTGGCTTAAGTCCAAATATAGCAAATTCTAGTCAGTGTTGGACAAGGAGTTGTTTCATGCACTGGGATTTCAGGCCAGGCGTAGGCAGTATTAGCGCCTTCTCAGTGTTCAGTTTCTCAGCTTGATTTTCTTCACACATTTCTACCTTTTGACTTCGATCTCTGTTCTGGGACCGGGGCAAAATCACCAAATAGAGGATAGATGTAGAAAGACTTCCGTTCTGAAACATCATCAACGCAAAAATACAACTCTTACCTCAGAAGGGATCAGGGATGATTTGTGCTGAAGGCAAATGTGAGTGACCGTGGCCCTGGAACACAGGCTCAGATCTCCTCAAATTACTTGTCCAATGTGGTTAACAGTTTCATAAAGTTTTTATAATCACTTAAGACTTTTCTAGTTGTAAGTCAAGACACTTTTCAAATATATCGGTAGAAACATCAGACAGATCACAGCAAAGTGGGAAATCTCTGCTGCAAATCTCAGATCCTATCTGATGGCATATGTATTTAGACTTTTGGTTGGCGGCCATTCTAGCAGTCTGCTAAATTACCATATTCCAAGGGGTTTCACCTGATAGTGAAGTCGTGAGGATCAAACACAGAGACAGGCAAAGAATGCTTTAAAGGGGCTAAAAGGTAGCCCAAGATAAATTGTAGCTAGACTCTGGATCTGCAACATTCCAACCTCTCCACAACTGCCCAAGTTCTAATCAGCTATCAGCTTTCCAGAAGGTTCATTCTAAGGTGCCCCAGAACCAAGATCTGGCTTCCACTACCTAAAGTAGAGATAGCCTTAGCGCCACATGCATGCACCATGGCTCTTACACACTTGAAAACAAGGTCTTTGGGGGAAAATAGGCAAGTTCTAGTTCTGCGAAGTGGAGTGGCAGTTGACAAAATGCCCCTTTCTATGTTGGTAGCTCTAGGCCTGAGAGGTTGCATCGCCTGGGATAGATGGACAGTCTTAGGTGCAGTGGGTGAAGTGTGCGGGCTGTTGGTGGAGGAGGAGGGAACATCTTAGACACTGAGGGAGCGAGGTGGTGATGAGCAGTAAGTAGCTAAGGATTCCCAACGCTTCTGATAGACCGGCTTAGGCAGGTGGGCGGGTCAGAGCCAGGCTTTTCCTGGAGACAGGGCTTTGGAGGAGGAAGCTGTAGAAGGGTCTGCAAAGCACTCAACATTACAGCAATTTTCATGTTCCCTGCCGACACTTTCCAGGTCAACTGTCTCATGTGGGTGATGAAGGCCCTCCCCCCCACTCTATAACAAGACTCCAGTCCTTACTTTTGAGTTGAGCATGTGGGCCGCCATGACCAGAGGATGTTGGATTTGGGAATTTAAGTTCGGAGTCTATGAGGTGCTGAGGGTGTTGTCACATTTAGAACAAAGGTGCATATTCTCATCACCGTGGTCACAACGGTCCCATTTCCCAGTAGGCTTGTTCTGAGGATTCAACACAGTAACATGCTTCCATTGCAGAGAGACGGTCTGTCACATTGGGCATGCTCGGGAAATGGTGCTGGTCACCTGGTAGATGTACAGCTTGGTATGTAGAGAAATGGACCCTAGGTACAAAATAGTAACATTCAGCTTTCAATAAAGGTACGTCAAGTCACTGGGACTCTCTGGAAGTGGTAAAAACCAGCATCCCAGCATCGATATGATTAAGGGTACTGTGACTATTGCTCAGTCCTTATTTTTTTATTTTTATTATTTTTTTTGAGACAGGGTTTCTCTGTGTAGCTTTGCGCCTTTCCTGGAACTCACTTTGTAGACCAGGCTGGCCTCGAACTCACAGAGATCCGCCTGGCTCTGCCTCCCGAGGAGCTGGGATTAAAGACATGCACCAACCACTGCCCGGCCTTTTTTTGTTTGTTTGTTTTTCAAGACAGGGTTTCTCTGTGTAGCTTTGGTGCCTGTCCTGGATCTCGCTCTGTAGACCAGGCTGGCCTCGAACTCATAGAGATCTGCCTGGCTCTGCCTCCCGAGTGCTGGGATTAAAGATGTGCGCCACCACCACCCGGCCATATCGCTCAATCTTAGGACAACATTCGGAAACTGTAACCAAGCCCTCTTTTATTTTAGGAATACAAGCTAGCTCTTCTGCAGTGCTATGGGAGGTATCTCCAGCAGTTCACTACTGACTTTGATGAGTACAAAGAAAATGTGAATCAGTTCAAATCTGTCTTTTTCCCAAAAGGCTTTGGAGATGAAACTGCTGGACTTACGGTAAGATGGGAAAAGTAGCCAAGAGCACTGAGGCTTGTGACCTGCACGATTAGTGTAGCCTTGGGTTGACAGTGTCTAGACGCCATCTTGTGCCTAGTACTGTACCTGGCAGTACACTGTAAGCAGTCTGATATGTGTTTTGAGGGCTGGTCAACACAGTGAACTTATTAAGCTTTGGAGCAGAGCTTTGGAGTTTGTGTAAATGTAAGTACCAATTCATTCTGCAGGCAGCATTGTTGCCATAGTAACTAATATTGGCAGGTACATTCATTTACAGAGAGTTTTGGAAAACATACTGGATCCTTACAACATGTACGAGATAGATCTTATCATTTCCCTATCTTACAGATGAGGAAAACAAGGCTTATTATATAGGTATTGTTAAAAAAAAGTGCTCTGTGAGTGCAAACACATTTTTGATAAGAAATTTTAAGCTATATCTTTATTATATCAGTGTTACTATATTAATTGCTAGCATCAATTTGCTAGTGGAGTCCCCTGAAGCTTCACAACTGTGCTTGAGAATCTGGGAGAGGAAGGAATCTCTGATAAGAAGATGGGGCTGTGGGTGTCAGCTTTACCTTCCTTGAGCTTCTCAGAGTCTGGCCTTGTTGCCTCCTTCCAAATACCCCAGGTGCCTTTATGGGGACAAAAACGTAAGCCAACAGCAAATAAAAAAAGTCATGCTAAAGTGAACTTTGTGCTAAGTAACCTCCAAATGCACTGCGTGAGTTATCAGCTCACAGCTCCGAGGGCCCTAAGAGGTGGAACTGTTTTCCCTCCTTCCTGATAAAAGAATCGAGATTAGTAGAGGTTAAGAAACCAGCCCAGGGGCTGGAGAGCCTACTCTGCAGCTAAGAGTGCTTGCTGCTCCGGCAGAGGATCCGAGTTTGGTTCTCAGCGCCCACAGTCACAATACTCCCCGTATCTGATGCTCTCTTCTGGACTCAGCCACCATGGCAGACACCCGGAACATCCCTAATGTTGTCTGTTCCTGGGACACTTTGCCTCTGCCGAGAGGCTGTTTCTTCCCTTGAAACAGCGGTGGTCGATCAACATTTGCTGAAAGCATTATATAAATTGAAATAATTGCATTTGAGTTAATAAATAGGTTAAAATGCTCTTGGATGAGATTACAGATAGTGCTGAATGGTAATGAAATAATGGGTAATGGGATTTTAGTACTCTTTTGTTTGGGATTTTCTTTTGCCTACGGAAAGCTAATCTTAACTAAATGAATGTTCCAATGAAGCCTGTCTTATGTTTCTTTGCATACTAATGCATTAAACCAGTTAATCATTTTAGGGTTTTTTTTTTTTTTTTAACATTGGGGAGAAATGCCTTTTCTGAATCTTATAAGCCCAGTTTATATTTGTCTGTTTCCCATGTCTTTCAGTTTCATGCTTTGAGTGGCAAAAATATTTGCAGCTACGAGCTGGTCTGCGAGAGTGATGTCAACCTGCAGAATAAAGAGTCTGTGAGCCAGTGTCTGCACATCCTGTCGTCCCTGCGGCTCATCATGCAGGTGGCCCTCCCACAGGAGCACCTCTGCTGGATCATCTTCAACGGTGGGAACCCGTTTCCTGTTGTGTCTTTCAGACACTTCCTTCAAGTTTATTTATTACCAAGTCCCAGGGGAACTTGATCATGCTGTGATCCAAAACATACACATTTTTATGATAGAATAATCATACGATTTTTTAAAATTTGGATTACATTGTAGTGTGTCCTCACAAGGGAGACTTTGGGGTTTTCACCAAAGGAAGGGTCAGTGGCTATGGGGTGGTTGGTTTCAGGGACCTCGTTGGTAAGGGGGAGGACATGTGGGGGCGGATCAAGAGGCTGCTGTGGTAGATTGACTCTAAGAATCATTTGCTTTTTTAGTTCTATCCTTAAAGACCCTGCCTAGTAGTTTTGGTTTTCTACATAGCAACATCCCCTGCTCAGCTTGTTTTTGAGTGAGGATCTCTCTCTCTCTCTCTCTCTCTCTCTCTCTCTCTCTCTCTCTATGTACACACTATTTTATATACATATTATATATAATACACATGTGTATAAAGAAACTAACCTTAGCAATTAAAGTGTAACTTTTTTTTTCATTCTAAATTTACTCTGAGGTGTTTACTGTATTGACCTCTGGATAATATGTTTTTTTAATTTTCCTGATGGTGCTAAGGATGGATAATATACTCTAAACAAAAAAATAATAGTGACAGTCTGTTCGATGTGCATAAGACTAGGAAAGAATAATTCCTATGAAAAAATGCAGTGTTTTCCCTCATCTCATGGCAGTTGAAAGTTTATCTCCTAGCCTCTTGCGTCTTTTATTTTTATTTTTTATTTTATTTATTTTATTTTTTGAGCTGAGGATCGAACCCAGGGCCTTGCGCTTGCTAGGCAAGCGCTCTACCACTGAGCTCTTCCGTCTTTACCCACCCCGAGTCGAATGCTGCCACTTTGACTGAAATGACATTGAGCATTTGCTGCTAGAAATGAGGGTGACCTTGACAGGACAAGAGGAAGCAGCAGGAGCAGCAGCTGACTTCCAGAACGTCTGAGTTCACAAAGATCCAGTCTGTGTCCCATCCTCGACCATCTATCTTGCCTGTGGCTTCTGCTTGTGCGAATGAGTGAGCCAGGCCAAAATCCTGGGCTGTCAAAGAAGAATTCCTATGTGGCTGGGATGGACTAGGGCTGGCAAGGTTACAGCCATGGTTTGAAACACAGAAGGGCCTTTGTCGTCCACAAGGACAGCCCCCAACTGCTGACATATTTTTCCAGGCTCCTGGCTTGAACCCGAGTCACGTGCTCTGTGGGCAGGCATGTGCTTCCTGTGCACTGCCTTACTTGGTGACTTTTTCTTTTCTACAAGGAATCAGTCATACAGCTGCATTTTTTTTCCTCTGTGTGTGTATGTGTAGTGTGTATGTGTGCGTAGTGTGCGTGTGTATGTGTAGTGTATATATGCATGTAGTGTATTTGTGTGTATGTGTGTGTAGTAGATGTATGTGTAATGTATATGTGGGTGCATGTGTGTCTAGTGTATATATGAGTGCATATGTGTGTCTAGTGTAGTATATATGTGTGTTTAGTGTAGTATATATGTGTGTCTAGTGTATATGTATGTGTGTCTAGTGTAGTATATATGTGTGTCTAGTGTAGTATACATGTGTGTCTAGTGTATATATATGTGTGTCTAGTGTATATGTATGTGTGCATATGTGTGTGAATACCAGAGATTAGTGTCAGGGTGGCTTCCTCTATTGTCTTTGAGACAAGGTTTTGTCACTGAACCTAGAGCTCACTGACTTAGCTAGCTTGGCTGACCATTGAGTCCATGGACCTCACCTTTCTCCACCCTTCCTGCACTGGGGTTACACATGTGTGCCACCACACCCAGCTGACTCAGGTCCTCCTGCTCAGAAGGCCAGCACTTTCCCACTGAGCCATCTTCCTGGCCCTAAGGGTTGTATTCTCAACACAGCCAAGCCGAGGTGCTTAGGACGGCTTTGGGTGGGTTCCTGAAGGCAGTACGTACATGTCCGTTGTTCGAATCTTAAATGGTGTTATAATAAAAAAAAACAAAAAACCCCCCCCAAAAAACAAAAACCCAGAGCCAGATATCAGGGTAAAAGCTGAAAGATCAGAGAAGCAGAACGGGCAGCCACCACCTATTACCTCCCCCAACTCCATGAATCCTGACTGAAATCCTGAGTCTTCACCCGAAAGGGTCTCAGCTGAACTGCTTTAATTCCTGTTTCCTCACACCTTATCAACCTTTCTCTGCCCTGCTGTCACTTCCTGGGATTAAAGGCGTGTGTGCTTCCTAGTACTGGGATGAAAGGTGTGTGCCACCACTGCCTGGCTCTGTTTCCAGTGTGGCCTTGAACTCACAGAGATCCAGATGGATCTCTGCCTCTGGAATGATAGGATTAGAGGTGTGTGCTACCCCCGTCTGGCCTCTGTGTCTAATCTAGTGGCTGGCTCTGTCCTCTGATCCCCAGGCAGATATATTAGGGTACCCAATACATCACCACACATGTCACGGGCACTCAGTCCGCCAAGTCCTTGACTGCTAAGAACCAATTAATTGTATCCTTGGAAGCGTTTGGTACTGTGAGGATTTCAGATGGCACTGGGTGTTTCTGTTGCAGACTTGTGTAACGATGTTTGTTGTGCTCACAGGTGTTTTAAAAATCAAAGAATGTTTTCTGGAGTGGATGCTTTTAGAGTTGAGTTTTGCTGGCCCTGAATTTTAGATCATCTACTCTGTAGAACATGGCTGACTGCTTGTCATTGCAAGCCAAACCTTTCAAAAGCAGGTGGGCTTTTGAGCACGCTTATAGCAGGACGACGCCCTTTACCTATGCAGGTCTAGTGCTATGCTCCATCCACTCCCACTCCGCCACCAGCTTCCTGTTCTTGTAATGAATTGTCTGGTACACGAATCATCCTGAAATGGTAGTTTGCGTTAGACTGATTATAGGGCATGCCTGAAATATGGGATGAATAGTAACTGAGGCTGAAAAGGGGTAGAATGCAGCTCCTCACCTGTTTCAAGTTCTCTGTTACCCCAAGCTTCCTTGTTGAATAGTGTCCCACACTGATTAAATATGTACCCTAACACTATTCAGAGAGAAATCTTTCATTTTTCAGCCATAAGGAAGCCACAGGAAAAAAAGAACATTTTAGAGTTAATAAAACCACAAGGTGTACAAATTATCTGCTAAAATATTACCCTCTCCAGTTTATTTTAAAACTCAAATTGTCATAAAATGAGGCTGAATGCTTGTGGTGTTAATATATTTAAAATATGTTCATATTAGTTAATGATTTTTGTGCTTAAGTGACAAGAAAAATTATAATGCTTGTCACTTTCTACCATTATCAAACCTCATGAGAGTGCTTGTTTTGGGAATGACAGACCATGGGGACTGGGGATTTAGCTCAGTGGTAGAGCGCTTGCCTAGCAAGCGCAAGGCCCTGGATTCAATCCTCAGCTCAAACAAACAAACAAAAACTAGCAAGGGAATGACAGACCTAAGCCAGAGAAATTGCAACTTGCAACCTCCATCTTTTGATTGTAAAAGATGCTGACAATCTTTCTCTTCACTTAGGTACCATTTACATTTACACCATTTGCCGAAAATTGATGATCATAGGACAAGCTTCCAAGGTATGAAATACAATTTAAGACTTCTCTCCCTAGGCTTTCTATACCATACATTGAGTGCTGATTGAGCAGAGAGAATTTAGGGAATCATTTAACATTTAGTGAATATATATGATAGAATGTCTTGGTCTTGATTTTAATGGTAATCATATACAGTGAGGGCCTCAAAGAATCAGGGTAAGGAATGGGTATTATTAGCACGGACAGGCATATTCTAGTGTCTCCATGTGCCAGACACCACATTTGTCACACTTGATACCCGATCCCTCTGGTTACTAGGAAAGGGGACTGTCCTTCCTGGCTGGCCCAGGGCATCCCTGTTTATGCTCTTTGTCCCATGGTAATCATGAAGAGTGTCCTCTGTCACTCTGGAAAGTGTCTTGGTTTGCGGGATAAACTGTTTATATTGTGGTGTTCTGGGACTTTCTACTTATTACTCATATACTGTTTGATTAAACAAATACCCAAACTCTTTGACTGGGGGTAAGGGGACTTTTAAATTATCATTATTATTATTATTATTATTATTATTATTATATGCATATACTGTGTGTGTCTATGTGTGTGTGCTCACGTGTGTGCAAATACATGTGTATATGCAGGCCATTGGATTATTCGGCATCAATCTCAGGAATGCTCTCTACCTCCTTTAAGACATTGGTCTAGAGTTCGCCATTAGAACAGACTAGCTGGCCAGCCTGCCTTGGGGAACCCCCCTGTCTCCATATCTTAAGATAACAAGCATACACTGTCATATCTGACATTTTTCTCCTGGGTTCTAGGGAATCAAACCCAGATACTCATGCTCATGAGGCAAGCTCTTCTCTGACTGAGCCATCTGCTAGGTCAGAAGACATTGACTTATAAAATTCTCACTAGGACTCACAATGATCAGTCTTAGCATGAGGAACTTAACGACATGTCTATTGATTTCCCCACAATGTTGGTAGTACTTTTGTTGGCAGAAAGCATATTTATTTTCTGTATTCATTTTCCAAGCATTGGAATGTAGGCCAGGAAGGCAACTATACTCCCATTGAGACCCCGATGGAGTTACTGTTGGCATGTGAAACATTGCTTCCTTATGAAAGCTAACTCAGTGTTCAAATGCTCTGGAAAGGTTTTTTTTTTTTTGTTTTGTTTTGTTTTGTTTTTTCCATCTTTCATCAAAACTAGACATATATCTTAGGGCTAACAACACTTAAAAATAAAAATGGAGCTGGACAGTGGTGGCACACACCTTTAATCCCAGCACTCGGGAGGCAGAGCCAGGTGGATCTCTGTGAGTTGGAGGCCAGCCTGGGCTACAGAGTGAGTTCCAGGAAAGGTGCAAAGCTACACAGAGAAACCCTGTCTCAAAAAACCAAGCCAAGCCAAACCAAAACAAAAAACCCTATCGAACACACACACACAAAAGAAAAAATACAAAAAAAAAAAAAAGGCATGATATTTGCATGCTCAATGGGTAACATTAATTGTATGTTCATTTTCTGTTTTGTCCCTCAAATGACAAAAAAAGACTATTACTAATAATAGCTTGAACAAAGTCTGGGCCGGCATTTTGAGTACAGATTAAATGGAAGCAAGGCTATCCCACATTTAATAATAACTTACTCTGCAGGCTCTGCCATTGATGCTGCTCTTAGTTCCAGTCGAGATCCTCAAAAAGAATTTGCATATTTGCGTTGCTCTTGCTGCACTAACAAACACTGCTTCACAGAGCTGTCCTGGCTTGGTCTGATAGCCAGAGCTTTGAAGGGCACAGCTTGTCTGTGTCAACATTTGCTTGTTAGTGCTTGTACTTGTTAGCATTAAGAGAATTTTAAATTAATGTGATAGTTATCTTAAAATAATTTATTTATTGTCTATGCCAAATATAGATTATATCTCTTCTCCCCACTCAGTCACTTGAGTTTGTCTCTAGAACGGAAGTGGTGAAGGAGGACGATTGAATGGCCCCAGACCTGTGGGAAGCATGGGAGAATTTGGGGTTATTCAACTGGCTCTTGAAGATCACATTAATTCTTCCAGTTTGTGTAGTGCAAATCTAATTGGTCTTACAAAAACCCGGAGCTAGATATCAGGGTGAAAGCTGGAAGATCAGAGAAGCAGAGCAGCCAGCCACCAGAAAGACTTCTTCCCTCTAGGAATCCTCAGACTGAAAGGGCTGAGCTCCTGTCTCCTCTCACCTCATATTCCTCTCTCTGCCCAGCCATATCACTTCCTGTCTCCACCTTCCTAGTGCTGAGATCAAAGGTATGAGATCCTACGTGCTGGGATTAAAGACCCACCACCGCCTGGCTCTATTTCTCTTTTAGACTGGACTAATCTCGTGTAGCCCAGGGTAGCCTTGAACTCCTGATCTTCCTGCTTCCTCCAAGTGCTGGGATTAAAGGTATGTGCCATTGCTGCCTGGCCTCTATGGTTAACTAGTGCCTAGCTCCACCCTCTGATCTCCAGGCAAGCTTTATTTGTTAGAGCAAAAACAAAATATCACCACAAGTTTGTTCAGTATGGCAAGCATCAAGGGAATTAATAATTTTTTATCCAGGAATTCTCAGACCTCCACATGGTTAATTGATTGCTCATCTGAGGCTACACATGGGTAGTTCCATTTAATGGAAATAAACCCTGGAGATCCCACCACATATGTAGCCTACAGTGCTTGCATGGCATTTTCTCAAAGGAACCATTGTCCCAGTCCCTGAGTTCAAGTCTGTAATTGCATGAGACAGAAGTTGACCTGAATTTCTTGGTTGAGGCAAGCTCCCAGTTCTGTGGAGCCCAGGCATTATAGCTACCATTCACTGTGGCTGCATCCCTACTGCATTCTGGGTGCTGTAGAAAGGCTTCCCACAGGTAGCAACACTCACCAAAGTCTTTTGAGGTAGAATCATCAGTACCACCACCACTAGATGGTGGCATCATCATCATCATCATCATCATCACCATCTGTAAAAGAGCTCACCACGTACCACGTATGAATCTTCTCACTTAATCTTCACACCAACACTTTGGGAGGACACTGTTTTTACCCAACTTACAGGTGGGGGTGCAGAAGCTGAGAAAACTGAGTTTGCTCATGATCACGGCTGTAGTTTGAGGTGTTCTGAGGCCATTGTCACGCAGTACCACCGCACAACGCCATTAAGAGCAATGCCGGTCCATTCACTAAATGGGCTCCTGCCCTACCTGTCTTATTCTGGTTTACCTACTCCATGGGAGGAGCTATGAGTGCAAAGCAGATCTTTTTTTTCCCTAAAGAAATCCCAAAGACAGAGACTGATGGGGGCTTTTCCTCAGATGGAAGCCTCTTAATGTACTCACCAGTCTATGTGTAAGTAGATACAGGGAGTCATCCACCTCAAGCTGCTATTCGAACAATCAAGTGATCCATGTGAGTTGGGTCACAGAATAAGCTGCAGTCTGGAACTCAACAAATGTTAAAGAATATGCTACCCAAAGTATGGACTTGCGGTTTACTTTTATAGGTATTTCAGTTAAGTATTTGGCTTGCACAGTTATTAAGTCACTCAGGCATTGCTAAGTAAACTTGAAGTCAACCTTGAGAAGGCTCCTGACACAAACTGATGATACACAAGGCTGCAGTGCCATCCTGTGGCTGAGATAATTTATTGTGTGCGTTTTTCCTGCTTTTGTGGGGTCTGCTGTTACGCTCCATCTGTAGTTTGGCTTTTTGAAGCTTTGTTTTTCTGGGAAGAAAATCATCCTGCTGTAGCCAATCCATTTTATTAAGAGAAATAATAATTTCTAGCCTTTAGGGCTAGAAAAAAATGCTACAAACCGACTCTTTCTTTTTCTTTTTTAAGTGGCTTTTCATCTCCAAACTTGAAAGCAGGTTTTCCAGTGGGTCTTGGCGTTCTTTTCTCCTTCATCAAGGCTTCGCTGTGTGGCGGAAAGAATGCCGCCCTTAGCAGTTCAAAGACTTGAATTCCAGCCCCAATTCACCTCTCTTAGTTTATACTCTTTGAGTCAGATTAGGTTAGATTTAACTTAGGGCCCCTTCTGGCAATATACTCTTTGATTTTTTTCCCTTTAATTCCAACTCTTAAAGCCAAACCCAAGTCCAATGTGGATAACTGTGAGTAGGAGCTATTTTTGTTTTGAAATGTGAAATTTCTCATTGCGGAAGTCCTGAGGGATTTTGCAAAGGCATGCTGATTTGAAGAGAGGGTATTTGCACATGGTTTCACTCTGTTCTCTGAACGACAACAACCATCCAAAATAGGGTTGTTGTGGAGTGAGCAGTGGGGTGTGAAAAAATAGTCAGGAGGTTCTGATGATGCTTGCAAAGTAAATAAACAACCATGGTAGAAGTAACAAAAAGCATCACCAAGGCAACATGGGGCTCTTTAGAACTGAGCCTGGATCTTCTCATTGTGATCCACACATACCCTAGAGCGAAGCCACTGAACACCAGCTATGCAGGACGAGGGAGATGGAGTTTAATGAGTTCTACGGAGACCTGAGAGAGTGGGAGCATAGACTACTTGGGTGTTCTCAGGTCCAGGGAAGGCTGTGTTTGGAAGTGAGTTTTGAATTGTTTGGTACTTTTCCAGAAGATCTTGTCGGCAGCAGTTTCCTGTCCTGACTGCCCAGTCCCAAATATCCACCCTGAGGCTAAATATTAATTGTAAATGCTTGGCCCATAGCTCAGGCTTGTTACTAGCAAACTCTTACATTTAAATTAACCCATATTTCCTATCTGTGCTTTGCCATGTGGCTCATGGCTTATTACCTCATTTTCTACATGTCCTGCTTTCTTGTGGCTAGCTGGAGGCTAGCTGGTATCTCCACTAACTCTGCCCTTCTTCATTTCAACATTCCCTCTGTGTCAGGCTGTCTCACCCAATCTCTTCCTGCCCAGCTATCGGTCTGTCAGCTTTTTATTAACAATGAGAGCAGTACATATTTTCAGTGTACAGAGAGATTATTCCACAGTGAGATCTAACCAGGACCAAGTGCTGGGAGCATATCAAGGTGGATTTTAGTTTAGATGATGAAATTGTTGTTGTAATTTTTTCATGTTGAAAATTGTCCTATGCTGTCCTATGTCCCTTGTTACTGGAGTAGGAACTCTTGGTAAGGGGAGGATGTGGGATGTCTGGTGTTGGTGCTGGTGATGTTGATGGGCAGAAAGTTCGAGGGGCTTCCAGCCCTTCGGTTTCTGTGGTTGCCTGAAGTATTTCCAGAGCCAGCTGGTGAAGGTCAGTTTGCTAGTCAACAAGAATGTACTGTGTGTCTGCTACTTGCCAGGCAAAGTGGGGTTACAGTGACGGGGAAAACACAGGAGCTCCCTAATCTGATGGGGGGGGGCAGGGGGTTAGCAAAGACTTACACACTGCTGTTAAAGCCTCATCTGCATCCAATAGTTCCCTCTCCTTTGGAATTGAAACTAACTAGACGTAGAAAATTGTGCTCTTTCCTCTTCTGAAGCATCAAAGATGGCAGCGGTGTCTGGCTACTGCCACTATGGTTCTCCTTTGCAGTATTAAACACCACATGAATCTGGGGGCTTAACTCCACGTCCACAAAGCCCCAGGGCCTTTGGGCTGCTTT